>NC_057804.1:30405786-30410230 GCF_018294505.1 Triticum aestivum | reverse complement strand
GGACGCGGGGCCCGGGGGGGTATGAGGGGGTGTGGCCCGCGGCATGGTTATCAAAACCGGGGCAGCGCACGCCACAGCTCACCATTGTTCGTTGCTAATTATGCCATCATCAGATTTCTCTTCGCTTAGGTGTAGACCCTGCTTTCCTTCTTTCTTTCTTTCTTTCTGGTTGCTTTCGGTTCCTCGTCCACGTTTCCTAGAAATCGATCGGGTTCCTCTCTTTTTTTCTTCTCTTTTTGTTGTTTCTTTTCTTTCCAAAAAAAAAAATTTGTTTGAGGCGGTGTAGGGTTCGGGATGTCATCGGCAGTTGATCGGTTGTGTGGTGTCGGGCGCTCGTGTCTGGATGCACGAGCGCGGGTGGGGAACGAGCGAGGAGGGGGTGACGGGTCTAGTTGGAGATGTTGTCGTGATGTGCTGCGAAGGTGCGGAGGGGACAGCGAGCACGACGACATGTGTCGTTGGGACGTGGCGGTGAAGGGAGACATCTGGACGTGGGTGTCGTCGTGCGTGGCTTCCAAAGAAGAAGCCAGGGGGGTCTGCTTGTTGCGTACGAGAGCCGAGAAGGAAATGGGTGATTTGTTGTGTGTGTGTCTGGGCAGAGGAAAGGTGTCCTTGTCAGTCGGTGAAGAGGAAGGCAACGCATTGTTCCAACAACACGCAGAGTTCGTTCGTGGGTGTTGCTACTCGAGAATATGCATAGGCAAAGGTATTCCAACCCGGATTCATTGTTTCCATTTGAAGAAAACAAATGTTGTTGAGCGTAGTAGGGAGCAGTTTTGCTTCGTCTCTTGCTTGAGAAGTGCATTACTGGTATACTAAACCATGGGGGAGGGTTGATGACTCAACAAGCTCTGGACATGGTTTAACTTCTCTGCTACAAATTCAGGTGATGCACCATCTTCAAGCAATGAAGCCATCCCTTTGTATCAAGCCCGTATAGATATTATAGTTGATGCCCATTGATATCAAGTTGGAGGGTGCCAATAATTACTTAAGTTGGTGAAGGAGAGCATTGTTGATGTTGAAGAAAAAAAACATGAGAACTTTGTCGAGCGGTAACCAATAGAGCCATTGGATAAGACAAGTGCGGGTCAAGGGACAGAGTACTGCTAACTCGTCAATGGCATCATGGTTGTTGAATTCTTTATCACTTACCACTGTTGCAACTGTTGAAGTCGTCTCAAGTTAAGCTGGAGTGTGGGAAACCTTATCTAAATTGTAGCCATGAGATGTGTATTGTGATGTTGAAACCCATGAGGGTGTTGGTGATCTGAAACATGGGTGTGATAGAGTGTGTTACCGAGACGTGGTCTTTTGTGGGCTGATCTAGATCATTATGCTCTTTTCCATCTTCTTTTTGTTGGATGCATATCGGATATGGAAGAAAATGATTGGGTGTATATCGCAAGGCATCCTAACCATACTCCGACACACGCAGACCTGGCATGCCATTTGTCAAGCCTAGAAATGTTCTTGCCATATAGTGCATATCGAGATATTCTGAATTGCCTCAGCATCTAGTTGACTAAATAAGCATTGAGTTTTTCAACATCACACGTCCAAGTGCTATGTCAATGTACACATGGGGGTGCATCTATCATGGCCCGAGAAATACTCCTTCCACTCCGGAATATAAGGCGCATCAATTTTCGTGCAAGCCAAATCTATTTATGCTTGACCAAGATTATTTATAGAATAAAATATCATCATCATGGTACAAATAAAATAAAATATGTGATGGTAGGTATTGATTTGTTTTTCTTTCTCAAAACTTGGTCAAATGTGCACATGTTTAACTTTTGAAAAAACTAATACACCTTATATTGTGGAACGAAGGGAGTAGGTCGTAGCATGCCATCTCATGACATACAACCATCCCTCCAAAATGTTTGTTTTTCAAGTGTACTGACTTGCGAGATCCTCCCATTATGTGGCACCCCTATACCATCCACTATCGCTTGCCAAATCTGCAACAGATGCGATCATAGTGTCGCCGATAGGAGATTCGAGTTCGTGAAATAAACCACTTCTAGGTAGCTACCTCTGAACGCAACCACCACTCCAGCCAATCTTCCGCAACCGCGGTTGGCAAGACATTACTGATACGTTCATATCCTCATTGAAGCAAACCATGCCCCTGCAGTCACGTTTGCTTCCTCAATCCTTAGCCCAGCTATGCGCCTCGTCGCAAAATTCACTCACCATTGTGCTTCCATATTCATTCATTGGGTGTGTTAGAATCACCCCCAGTTCCCTCCATCTAACCCAGAGTTTCTCTCTCTCGTCCTCTGCAGTGAGTGCATGGGTGGTGCTTGGAGCACGTCCCTGACAATGCCATCGCCGCTCACACGGCCAATGACCTCGTTGAGCCTGAAGACCATGCCTGGTAGCTCCACGATGAAGTTTAGGGCCTTCCCGAGGAAGGGATCAAACCTAGGTGTCCTTCATCTTCTTCCTCCCCTCCGATGACCACTACCGCTCGATCTCTGGCTCTAGCGAGCCCCTTCGATGATGACCTCCACCTAAAGCTTAGACATATTGTACTGAAGGTCTCCGTTTTCGTCTGTTTGAAGCGTCTTGTCTCCAAGTCGCCCTCATCGCGATGCCCCGCTCCAGCACACACCTCCGCCTCTCATGCATTCGTTTCCAAACTAAAATGACAAGTTTGGTTAATTCCCTATAAGCCCCATGTTTATTCAACACAGGTGAGTCAATCTAAAAAAACATTTGGACTGGTCACTTTTTTTTAAGTTGTCAAGCTAACGTGGCAACCCTTACCATTCAAAACCTTACATTTGTGTGGCAAGTGGATGATCATGACATGGACTTTTCTCCTTGCACTAATGGAATTAGCTTATTTGCCGTCTGCCAACTCTTTGCCGTCCGCTGGCTGACGGCTCAGCCACACGAAAATGGACGGCAAAAAAGTGGCTGATGGCAAACAATGTCTTTGCCATCAGCCAGCTCTTTGTCATCCGCTGGCTGACGGCAAAGAAACTATGCCGTCCGCTAGCAGACGGCAAAGAGGTTGGTGGGTCCAGTTATTTTGTAACCAACCCAAGCCCACCGGCCCCACCTCTTTGCCGTCCGCAAGCGGACGACAAAGAATGTTTGCCGATGGCAAAGAGGCGGGTACGTTAACGGCCGTCCCGCCCCCGTCCTCTATCTCTTCTCTCCACTCTCTTTTGCTCGTTACCTCCCCACACCCACAACCGCGCCGCGCCGCCGCCATCCCCCACCCACACCGGCCCGTGCCGCCGCCGACGACCCCGTCCGGCATAGCCGGCCGCCCCGCACCCCTCCCCGACCTCCACCACGGCCCCGCCGCTCCTTCCATGTCGGCCAGCCGCGCTGCGGCCGTCCTCGCCCCGTCCCGCTGTCGGTGTCAAAACCGGCGGATCTCGGGTAAGGGGTCCCGATCTGTGCGTCTAGGCTGATGGTAACAGGAAGCAAGGGACACAATGTTTACCCAGGTTCGGGCCCTCTCGATGGAGGTAAAATCCTACTTCCTGCTTGATTAATATTGAAGATATGAGTAGTACAAGAGTAGATCTACCACGAGATCGTAGAGGCTAAACCCTAAGAGCTAGCCTATGATGGTATGATTGTAATTGTGATCGGCCTTCTAAGGACCAACCCCTCCGGTTTATATAGACACTGGAGAGGGCTAGCACTACAAAAAAAAGACACATTCGTGACATTTTGGGTCGAACGAAATTTTTTTCTGTCATACATATGACACTTCTATGACGATAATTGTGACAAAACCCGGTATCATCATAGATGTGGTGGGCTCCTACTTCTATGACAAAAAATCATGACAGAAAATGGGCTTTTCGTCCTGGGCGGGCCGGAGACGTAGCCGCATGACATTCTTTGGGCCGTCCATGACGGAAAAAACCGTGGTAGAAGCGAGGGGGAGGAAAATTTCGGGGAGTTGCCAGTTACGGTGGGAGGTCGGGGGCGGAGCGATGCACGTTTCTCTCGTACGTACGCGCGTGTGTGCGAGGCGTTGGCTCTAACTGAAGCTGAGCGAGGCGTTGGGCTCTAACTGAACCCGAGCGATTGCACTGCAGGCTACGCGTTACTGAACCCGAGGGATCGATCGATGGCTGTTAACTGAACCCGATGGAGCGATTTCCTTCGCTACTGCTGCTAACTGAAGCCGATTGATGTTGCCTCCGGGATGAACAGTGAGTGTTGCAGGGGGGTGGATGAATAGTGAGCGGTGGCGTTGCCTCTGGATGAACAGGAACCCGTGGTGTGGAGGGCTGGATGAACAGTAGACGGTGGAGGGGTGGCCGTGGAGGGGTGGTTGAACAGGAACCCGTGGTGTGGAGGGCTGGATGAACAGTAGACGGTGGAGGGGTGGCCGTGGAGGGGTGGTTGAACAGGACCCCATGGTGTGGAGGGCTAGATGAACAGTAGACGGTGGAGGGGTGCC
>NC_057804.1:30382299-30405524 GCF_018294505.1 Triticum aestivum | reverse complement strand
AGGGGTGGTTGAACAGTAGCCGGTGGAGTAGCGCACGATGGAGGCTGGATGAACAGGAGCCCGTGGAGGCTGGAGGAGGTCGATGGTAGCCCGTGGAGGCTGGAGGAGGTCGACGGTGGAGATGAACAGTATCCCGTGGAGCCCCGTTTTGCGGTACGCCACACCCTCCCCCCCGTTTCGACCGTAGCGCCCCAACACAAGTCCGTTTCGTCCGTTTTGCGGTACGCCACACCCCTCCCGATGAATAGGACCCCCGTTTTGACCGTAGGAGGTCCGTTTCCTCTGTTTTGAAGTACATCAGGCCCCTTCCGATCAACAGGACCCTGTTTCGAACGTGGCCGGTCGAACACAAGGCCGTTTCCTCCGTTGTGCGGTACGCCAGGCCTCGTTTCCATCGCCTGTTCCATCCAAGCCCTCCCGATGAACACGACCACGCATTCCGTTCTGACCCAGCCGGTTGGCTCCCCATGAACACGACGATGACGTTGTTTCTCCGTTCCGACCCAGCCATGTACGTATGCGCGATAGGCGTTAGAGACCCTGCCCGTATGTACGTACGTGGCCGTATTTTCTTTCTTGCACCCTCGCCGCTGTACGTACGTGTACATGCTACGTGCGCATCTCTACTACGACACGTGCGCGCCTCTATATCGACCAGTATGTACGTACACGTTCGCGACCAGAATGACAACGGTACGTATGCTTCGACCAGGTGGGTCCCGACTATCAGGCACTTCCTTGCGTGCGAAGATGTAGCTGGTGGGTCCCAGCAGTCAGGGGGCGAATCATTTTTTTTGCCCGGACGCACTTTCTTGCGTTCGAAGATGTAGCTGGTGGGTCCCAGCAGTCAGGGGGGCGAATCGTTTTTTTTGCCCGGACGCACTTCCTTGCGTGTGAAGGTGTAGCTGGTGGGTCCCAGCAGTCAGGGGAGAAACGTTTTTTCACGAAATATGGTGGCCCGTCCGGTGGGTCCCCGCTGTCAGGTGGAGGAATAATTATTTTGCGCGTAATAAGGAGACACTTCCTTGCTGCGGTCATGGACCCAGCTGTCAGCCTCTCCACGTACAGTCCACGTCCGATGGAAGCCGTTCCTTGACCACGTTGACCACACCGCGCCGAGAGCACCAGGGAGGTGGACGACGGTGAGGCCTAGGAAGGGGATGACACGGAGCCGGGGAAGACGCGGCAGTGGATGCCCACGCGTAGAGGAGTATGAGGGTTCACTGGTTCGATGCGGTGTGAGGCTGCCGTCGCCGCGGAATAACAGGGGGTGTGGGTGAGTAGAGGGATGGCCTGGCCAGCGGTGGGAGTAGTAGGGGGCGGTGAGGCCTCCGCCGCATCGCAGCCGGCCACGGGAGGCAGGAGCACGAGGCACGACCGACGTTGGTTTGGGCGGCTGGAGCAAGAAGACCAGAGGTTGAAGAAGCACTACGGCCGTTGGATGGACATCGTACGGTCATTGGAGCTAGAATCGTGCATATTGACTAAGTTGACAAAGCCCTCCGTCCCCGTCAACTTAGTAGGCCCACAAGTCAGCCTGCCACTATACTGGGTCCCAGCTAACAGGGGGAGTATTCATTTTTTTGTGCGTAATAAGGAGGCACTTCCTTGCGTGCGAAGATATAGCTGGTGGGTCCGAGCTGTTAGCGGCGGTAATGTTTTTTTCACGAAATACTGAGGCCCTTTCAGTGGGTCCCTGATGTCAGGTGGACGAATCATTATTTTGCGTGTAATAAGGAGGCATTTCCTTGTGTGCGCCCGTTGACCCAGCTGTCGGCCTCTCCACGTACAGTCCACTTCAGATGCATGTCGGTTGTTGACCAAGTTGACCAGGCTGCGCCGAGAGCACCAGGGCGGTGGACGACGGCGAGGCCTAGGAAGGGAATGACACGGAGGCAGGGAAGACTCAGTAGTTGTTTCCCACGCGGAGGGGAGTATGACTGAACGAGGGTTTACTGGTTTGTCTGCTGTCGCCGGAGAATAACAGCAGGTGTGGGTGAGTAGAGGGATGGCTAGGCCAGCGATGGGAGTATGGTGGGGCGGTGAGGCCTGCGCGGCAGCACAGCCGGCCGCGGGGAGGAGGGAGCAGGCAGTCCCACCGATGCTTGTTTGAGTGGCTGGAGCAGGAAGAGCAGAGATTGAAGAAGCACGACGGCCGTTGGATGGACATCCAACCGTCACTGCTTGTGCGTCAACCTTTTTTTTAGGAAAGCCTTAAATATGTGGAAAACAGCATACAATCCATCTGCCATTACTTCTAATAATTTACAGCCCATTTGCTAATTCTTAAGGTTTTTTTTGGAGCCCATATTCTTTAGCATTATAGCCCATATTGTGGCCACGGTTAAAAAATTATACGAAATTTTGCATATTTCGGTGCGGTCTGAACTGTTTTTAATCCCGAAATTTCGACTCACATTCAAACTGATTTTAAAAATAAATGAATATCAATATAAAATCCAACAAATTATCCACGCATAAAAATTAATGTAATTTAAAATCTTAAAATGAAAAAAATATATTTGAAACTAATTGCTGGTTTGATGTGTTTTAAAAATGTACAACCCATTTCTCATTACTGATGGGCCATTTTCTCGGCCAGCCGAATGAAAAGCTCTCCTCGTCTTGAAAGATTTGCAGCCCAACAGGCCTGACAAAGCGAATTAATTGGCAAATCACAAAAAAACTGGGTTGTGGCCGTGGACCCAGCTGTCAGCCTCTCCATGTACAGTACTCTTCCGATGGAAGTCGTTCCTTGACCACGTTGACCATGCCGCATGGAGAGCACCATGGTGGTGGACGACGACGAGGCCTAGGAAGGGGACGACATGGAGCCGGGGAAGACGCGGCAGTGGAAGCCCGCGCGGAGAGGAGTACGAGGGTTTGCTGGTTCGGCTGCGGTGTGAGGCTGCCGTCGCCGCAGGGCCTGGCCAGCGGTGGGAATAGTAGGGGGCGGTGAGGCTTCCGCGGCAGCACAGCCGACCACGGGAGGCAGGAGCATGCGGCACGACCGGCGCTGCTTTGGGCGGCTGGAGCAAGAAGATCAGAGGTTGAAGAAGCACTACGGCCGTTGGATGGACATCGTACGGTCACTGGAGCTAGAATCGTTCATATTGACTAAGTTGACAAAGCCCTTCGGCCCCGTCAACTTAGTAGGCCCACAAGACAACCTCCCACCAAGGTGGGTCCAAGCTAGCCGGGGGAGTATTCATTTTTTTGTGCATAATAAGGAGGCACTTCCGATGGGTCCGAGCTGACAGCGGGGGGAACGTTTTTTCGTGAAATATGATGGCCCGTCCGGTGGGTCCCAGCAGTCAGGGGGAAATGATTTATTTCGCAAAATACTGGTGGCCCGTCCGATGGGTCCCCGTTGTCAGGTGGAGGAATAATTATTTTCCGCGTAATAAGGAGGCACTTCCTTGCGGCTGCCGTGGACCCAGCTGTCAGCCTCTCCACATACAGTACTCTTCCGATGGAAGTTGGTCGTTGACCACATTGACCACGCCGCGCCGAGAGCACCACGGCGGTGGACGACGACGAGGCATAGGAAGGGGACGACGCGGAGCCGGGCCACGGGAGGCAGGAGCAGGCAGTAGCACAGCCGGCCACGGGAGGCAGGAGCAGGCGGCACGACCGGCGCTACTTTGGGCGGCTGGAGCAAGAAGACCAGAGGTTGAAGAAGCCGTATGGCTGTTGGATGGACATCATACGGTCACTGGAGTATTGACTAAGTTGACAAAGCCCTCCGTCCCCGTCAACTTAGTAGGCCCACAAGTTAGCCCAATAATATGGTGGGTCCCAGCTAGCAGGGGGTATTCATTTTTTTGGGCGTAATAAGAAGGCACTTCCTTGCGTGCGAAGATATAGCTGGTGGGTCCGACCTGTCAGCGGGGGGAATGTTTTTTTCGCGAAATACAGAGGCCCTTCCTGTGGGTCCTAGCTGTCAGGTGGAGGAATCATTATTTTGCGCGTAATAAGGAGGCATTTCCTTGCATGCGGCCGTGGACCCAACTGTCAGCCTCTCCACGTACAGTCCACTTCCGATGGATGTCGTTCATTGACCATGTTGACCAGGTCGCGCTGAGAGCACCAGGGCGGTGGATGACGGCGAGGCCTAGGAAGGGAACGACACGGAGCCAGGGAATACTCGGAAGTTGTTTCCCACGCGGAGGAGTACGAGGGTTTACTGGTTCGTCTGCCGTCGCTGGAGAATAACAGCATGTGTGGGTGAGTAGAGGGATGGCTAGGCCAGCGATGGGAGTACGGTCGGGCCGTGAGGCCTGCGTGACGGCATAGCCGGCCGCGGGAGGAGGGAGCAGGCAGTCCCGCCGGCGCTTGTTTGAGCGGCTGGAGCATGAAGAGCAGAGATTGAAGAAGCACGACAGCCGTTGGATGGATATCCAACAGTCACTGCTTTCGTGTGTTGACTAAGTTGATAGGGCGTTGCGTGTGCGTCAACCTTTTTTTTATGAAAGCATACGCGTCAACCTGTAGTAGGCGCACAAGTCAGCCTCAAATCTGTGGAAAACAGCATACAACCCATCTGCCATTATTTCTAATAATGTACAACCCATTTGCTAATTCTTAAGATTTTTTTGGAGCCCATCTTCTTTTTGTTAGCATTACACCCCATATTATGGCCACGGTTAAAAAGTATATGAAATTTTGCATATTTCGGTGCGGTCAACTGTTTTTAATCCAGAAATATTGATTCACATTCAAACTATTTTGAAAAATAATTTATATAAATATAAAATCAAAATAATTGTTCATGCATAAAAATCAATGGAATTTAAGATCTTGTAATGAAAAAAATGAAACTAATTCCCGGTTTGATGTATTTTAAAAATGTACATGCCATTTCTGGGCAAACCAAATGAAACTCTCCTCGTCTTGAAACATTTGTAGCCCAGCAGGGCCGATAAAGCAAGTAGGCCTTGTTTGGGTATTTCTTTAAAAAAAATAGAACTGGGCTAGCTATTTTTAGCAAGAAAAAACACAACTGGGCTCATGATGTGGTAAACATAAATAAAACCCTGGCTAGACAGGCCACAGCCCCCGCACAGCCCCGTTGTTACCCTGATTCGTCGCTAAAACTAGTATAAATAACAACTGCTTGTTCCTCATATCTCAAAAAAAACTGCTTGTTCCTTAAAAAAACTATGCGACTTGCTGGGTCCCTGGTGTCAGCCGCTCGTAGTGTAGTTCTCTCGTTTAGACGATGGTGTGAGCCCCAGATGTCCAACCATTAGGAGGAACCATATTTTTGGGCTTGTACTATAGAGGCACTTGCTTGCGTACTGCCATGACGCTGGTGGGTCCCTACTGTCATCCTCTCCACATACAGTCATCTCCTTGTTCCTCTCGGTTGTTGACGATGTTGACAACGCAAGAGGGCGGCGCACCGCGCACGGCGAGCGAACCAAGGCCGCAAGGCGGAGGACAACGGCGAGGCCTCGGACGGAACGAACAGGAGCCGTTGAAGAGGCGCCGGTTGTCGTGGTTCTAAGCCTGACAGTAGAGTGGGGGTTGGTATGGAGAGGCAAGGTCCTAGCTATGGAGAGGTTGTAAGCACAAAGGATGTACGAGTTCAGGCCCTTCTCGGAAGAAGTAACAGCCCTACGTCTCGGAGCCCGGAGGCGGTCGAGTGGATTATGAATGTATGAATTACAAGGTGCCGAACCCCTCTGCCTGTGGAGGAGGGTGGCTTATATAGAGTGCGCCAGGACCCTAGCCAGCCCACGCAGGAGAGGTTTTAAGGTGAGTTAAGTCTGGGGCGTTACTGGTAACGCCCCACATAAAGTGCCTTTACTATCATAAAGTCTACTTGATTACAGGCCGTTGCAGTGCAGAGTGCCTCTTGACCTCCTGGTGGTCGAGTGAGTCTTCGTGGTCGAGTCCTTCAGTCCAGTCGAGTGAATCCTCGTTGGTCGACTGGAAGGCGACCTCTTCTAAGGACGTCCTAGGGTAAGTTACTTGGATCAGGTCCATGATCCTACCCTAGGTACACAACCCCATCACCGGTCCAGTCGCAGGCGGAGAGGAGTACGAGGATTGACTGGTGGGGGTGGTGGGGGCTAGTCACTTGGCTTCTGTAATGCACAGTGAGCTCAAGCAGCCGGCGTGAGTGATGTTATTTCCCTTGGTTGTGATTTGTTACAATATTTCACTCTAAATTAAACGAATGGCAAGCCATTTGCCTTGTTTCAAATAAAATATGACAGTCACAGCCGAGTTGAAAAGGGCAGGAACATCTAACTCTAGCTTACAAACTGTACAAAAGCACGAGGGTTGATTGTTCATCAGGTTTACAAAAAAACCCAGATTGAAAAGGGCAACAACATCTAACTCCAACACTATTTTCGGCAGTCACAGTCAAATGGATCGGTCAGGTCCATAGAATGAACATCCTGGATTGTAAAATTTACTGGATTATGACCACAATATGTTGTAAATAGAAGCCCGTCACGTTCAAAAGCTCTTTTGCCCACCTGAAACTCCTTTTTTTGCTCTTCGACATACCCATCCGTCAAAACCATGCTGCTGATAAACTTAAGCCTGATGGACAATAGTAACCTCGCATTCAGCAGGAAGAATGTGACAAATCTTGTGTTTGCACGGTTGGCTACATATCGTTCTAGCGTTATTGTCTTCAATCGAATCTCATTAGAAGTGAGAAAATCCCGATGCTTACGAATCCACCGATTGGTTATAACTTTCTTACTCCGTCCTGTTGCCTAAATAGACATGAAAATTGAAAACAGTTAAGGTCTAAAAGAAGAGTGTCGAAAGAGCAACAGCTGAACGGTTAATTCTAGTACACTATATGCGGGCTTCCAATGTGCGTGAAATTATCACCTTATATACAACTTCTCCAGACATGGAAAGCATTGCAGCAAGCCAATAATCTTGTTTAGATCAAAACTATTCATTTGGATATATAAGATCTTGACAGAATCCAACACCATTGATAGGCCATCCATGGAGAAACTCTTCACTGAGCATAGAACATAATATTAGTACAAAATGTGTACTCCAAGATGATATATAAATTATGCGCAGAAATTTAAAATGCAGCATATGGTTACAAGTGTAGCTGATAATATAAAGTACATGAAGAACTGTGGAGCCAAACACCATATTGAAATGAGCACAGAGATCATGTATTACACCCAAGGTCTCCAGTTTAGGCGCAGAGAAGACGGTTATTTGCAACGGTGAATAACTAGAATCAAGGATCAACCTTTGAAGTGAAGGGGCATCTTGGATGATGAACTGCCTTCCGTCAAAAGAAATTCCAATTCTTACAAGGTCAGGCGACTTTATTTGGAGACAACCGATTCTAACTGTGAAAACAAGCACCAAGCACTCCAGCGCAGGGCAACTGGAGTGGATGATGCTGTGCAATGAGGCCTCCGATACACGAACCCACACAAGTGAAAGTTTCTTGAGAAATGGGAGTCGAAGGTTTAGTACCAGATTGTCTGGAAGGTAGCACAGCCCAAAGGTGGCGGTGTGGAGAGAGGAGGAAAACTGCGAGATGGACATCGGTGCTGAGGGCACAAGTTCATGGCGTTATGTATGTGGTATGTGATTTCCAGGGGAATAGTAGAACTCAAGCAGTTGTAGTTCTGTGAATTCAGGGGATTTCAGCCAGGCGTCCACCGTGCAGGGCATGGTATGCTTGCTCAGGTAGCATGACAGGATGCAGAGGCTTTGAACGGAGCCCTGGTGGGAGGAGATGATGGCTCTGGGGATTTCAAAATCATTGAAGAGAGATAGCTGATGATAGTCAAGATTAAGGGGCATGGCGCGCCATAGAGGGCGCCACCGAATTGAGAGGACTTGGGTGCGGCAGCAATCCTTGGTGGGGAGAAGCGAGATGATCTCCCCAAGGATGGCGTCCGAGAGATCGCTGATGCGGTCCACCTGAGATTCTACGGGTTCCTGGAATCCGGTGGGGGCGGGGTTACCGCTTCTCCCCGCGCTGCCGGGTGCGGGATCTACAACAGGCGTCGCCGCTGGCGGGAGCCTCATCTTCTTGCTGCTGGGGTCAGCCGAATCCATTTTCCTCGAGGGCGTCGCGTCGCGCTCACAGATTTAAGCAGAGTAACGAATGACGAGCCTAGTTGTAGTGTGAGCGAAGAAGAAGGGGAGCTGGGGGTTTTCTGTAGGAGTGAGGAAGAAGGGGAGCTGGGGTTTTCTGTAGGAATGAGTTGACGTGAGGTGGGTGGGAGCGAGGAGGAAGAAGAGCACCCAGGTTTTTTTTGTGGGGGAGGGGGGCAGTGTGCTGGGTGTCGGTAGCACCTTTTGAATTGATTTTACTATTTACTAGTGTGGATTGGCTGTTTTGTCTTGGGCCCAGAGAAACAATTACTACTAGTACAGTGGAGACACTCTATAGCTACCTAGAAAATAATTACTACTAGTACAGTGGAGACACTCTACCGCTTTTGGCTCCTCCTAGGTCATTGAAACGTCTCCCTCTACTGAATGCCGTTATACTTTTGTTCACCGACATGCGGGCCATGCAGCACGCGGGCCCAAATGCCATCCACCAAATTAGCAGGCAGTATGCAGGAGGAGAGTCACCCCAGTCGTAGCGCGGCAGTAACGAGTCGTCGTATCACAAAACCCCACCTCCCCGCAGTCTAAGTTTGACGGACGAAGCAACCATCATTTCACTCCTCGCTGAATCCCCTTCTCCCTCACCGTCTTCAAGAAAGGCAACACTGTGCTACTGTTCTTCTCTCCCAACGAAGGGAAGGTAAGCGGATCCGTGATGTTGGTATATTTTCGTTCAGAGAAAGAAAGAGAACTTTTGCAAAGCAGTAACCGATCCTCACTCTCTTTTTTGTTTCATTGTCATTGCGATTGTGTTTTCCTTTCAGTGATCTCCTAGTATTCGTCAGTTTCATGATGGACCAAGGAGAACCAGGCAAAGATCTGCCAATATTGGAGCAGACGTGGGAGGCTGATCCCCACGAGATAGAGCGCTCCAAGAAGATGGAGGCAACCACCGAGCCGACCCCAGATACGCTCACGGCCACTACTGAGATGGTCAACGCCCCGTTTGAGGTTACAGCCCCCGTGGCACTGCAGGAGCAGTTTTCCCCCTTCGAGGATGTGTCCCCCCCCCCACTGAGTTGCCCAAGGTGATTTCCTTCTTTGCCGATCTCGGTTGTGGTTTTTCATCTAAGTATGTGGTGATTTTTTTAGAAAAGGAAGTATGTGGTGATTAATAATGCAAAATTTTATTAGCTTTGATGCCATGCTATACATAGTGGTTTAAATAACTTGTGGTTCTTATACTGAAAAGTAATTCAGAATTTGTTTCTGTTTCAATTAGAGCCCTGATGCAGACAAGGATTGTGTGGTTGTGCATGTCACTCGCTATGAGGCGGACGACCTGAATATACGCACTAGGAAAACAGAGTTCTTAGGCTGTTGGATCCTGGAAGCCATTTGCGGTTATACCAATGAAGAGTTGTATTCCAGCCTCACTTTTGTCAGGCGTGTTGTCTAGGGTGTACTGAAGCACAAGAAGTTCAAAGCTACTCCTTCATTTGTGAGGCATACTGTTCTTGTCAAGCTTACGCAGGAAGATGACGTGGCATGCCTCCACAAACAAGTTTATCAGTGGCAATGCCACAAGGTTGTCTTCGTGAAGGTTCACAGGATTGAGCTGCTACGGGACGTCCTCGGTGATGTTCATGGCAAGGTCCGTCTTGTGTCCAACCCAAATTAGATCGAGGCATGAAATAGTTGCCCCAGCTAGTGTTTAATAGTAGTTTGGATTGTGTCTAATTATCCGAACCTTGCGTGTTATTGACCCCTCTGGGGCTAGTGCTCTGTTTGAATCCGTCTATGGGAACTGCTGCTACTTTTGTGTGCCCGTGAATCATGTGAGAACCATCGTAATTGTTGCCGAAATAGATGCGTCCTCACTAGTTTTTTCATGAAAATGGCATGGTAAGACATAAGTTGTCACGGTTTATAATACGAGCAGTGTGTGTTTTGATGAAATAGAGCACTCGTTCGAGAACCGTGCGCCCATGTATACATAAGTACTTGTAAACACTATTGGTGCTACCCCACTTGTAAGCAGTTGTGCAAAACACGGCACATTGGCTCAGCTCGCTTCAACACTAGGCTATCGACCAGCTAACAATCAATAATATGATGTCTGACATATAAGCAACTACTATGTATCTTGTTACAGTGGTTCATGCAGTTAATTGAGGCCACAATGTAATAAATTCCAAACGTTCACACGCTAGTCCAGCGCTCATGTGGAACACTCACAATTAAACTCGTCTTCATAAAAAATCTTGAAAAACATAAGTTAAGCAATTTTATACATCTCAATGATTCATAGAACATAACAAACATATACTAGTTCACAGCAAAAGACAAAGTTGTGAGAAGGTTTACAAATTAGGAAAAAACAAGCAAGGCTTCTCTAAGCAAAGGGCCTCCCGGCAGGGTTAAATTTCCTAGAGTTCACTCTGGTTTTTTCTTGTTGCCACCATCCAGGGTTAGGTTCTCTCATTCCAGAATAACCTATTATAATTGTGGTCTCAGCTGGAATGCTGAACTGAACCATGCAGTGTACTGACCAGCTGAAATGCTTGTGCATTCCACTAAATTTAAGCACCGCTATTTGCAGAAATAACCAGACCACAATGCCTCTTGTCCGCGCACCTATCCAAAAAACCGCCGTGCAGCCGTGCGAGCTAGTCCTCGGTCCATGGATGAACTGGTAGAAAGTGCATTCCGGACTAGGATGCAGTTGTTTTTGTTCGTCCCTACATTGCAATCAGGAAGTAAAACATACGAATCAGCTTCTTTTAGATTGCGTTGGTCATTCTACCTTAGTTACTACCAATGTAGGGATACCTTGAAGACGGGAGGTTAGACGACAGCAACGAGGGATAGCCATCTCATTTTGCGCAGTTGTACTAAAACTGAGGTGTGTGCTTTTGATTGCGCGGATAGAAACTATACGGAGACAGACATCCCGAAACGATATGGAGATAGACATCCCTGTTTGCGCAAATACGAAATACGGTTATTTAAACAGTGACACATATTACTACTTTCCCTCGTTTCCTCTTAGAACCAAGTCCTATATTCATGCTACAGCTTTCCCACTTTCTTCCCTGTTTGAACCAACGCTTTGAGTTCACTGTATGAACTAGCTTTACTTCTAATAATAGTAGAAGTCTATGTGGCTTTGTAACAGCGGACAGAAGTAGAAAAGGATCCACATGAAGGGGGAAGAGCTAGGGCAGTAGAGCAAGGCAGGTTTCGAAGGAATATATACCTGAGGGTCGTCGGCATGTGGCAAAGATGGCGTCGGGAGGCCGCATCTTCGCCACAATACCGCAGGGAGGAAGAAGGGGTTGGAGGCCCTCCCAAGTCGGCGCTCTCTCGGAGAGAACGGCACGACCGCCGATCGGGACGCGCGGGCAGCCTTTGGTCTCCTCCCTCGCCGCCGACGACAGCGTGAACGATGCACCTACACCCCCTGCCCCGGCCGAGGTTGTCCGGCCGGATTTGTGACCAGCCATGAGCTGAGAGAGAGAGTGTGTGGCCACCTATGTCTTGCTTAGATCTGGAGAGCATGAGAGAGTGAACGAGAGGAACCCTAGTAAAGCAAGCGCTAAGGCTCCTACTTCTATATATAGTGGAGTGATTTTGTTGTACCGGCTTCAAAAAATGCGCTCCTACGTGTACCCGCGAGTGGGTGTGAGATAACTAGTGCGTGCGTGCACCGCTTCTCTTTGTGAGAGTACACCATATACTATGCCCAAAGAACGTTCGCCGCAAGAGTAATAGTATAAGTGTGTGACGTGTGAGATAAAATAAAATGTGCGTGTCGTCTTTTGTTTTTTAGAAGTTCTGAGGGTAAGATGTGAAGAGCACATATGTGCGTGACGTCTACCTGCAGATAGAGGATGGGTGTGACGTGCGAGTCTGTGAGAGGACTCGGGAGAGTTGTGACTCGTGAGGGTGCGTGTGCGTGAGAGAGAGGGGGGCACGTAGCAATGCAATGCATGTGTCCGTAAATCATTATCCGACAAACGTTCGCCACAAGCCTTTTCCTGACGAACACCGTAAGAACCGTTAGATCAGCATCCGGCAATGTCAGTTTTGCCATGTCATTTAACAGAATAGTCACTCCTCCTACACACAAATCTTCCACATGAGTGTTAGCAACTGTCGTATGCTCCCTCCGTTCCGAAATGCAGTGCATATAGCTTTATTGAAAATTAGAACCTCACAAACTTTTACCGAGTTTTCGTGTACCAAATTGCACATGTAGAATACCCTGTATATATCATTTCATTCATCTTCGATAGGTAACTATAAAGATGGGTGAGGAGTCTACAAAGAAAGACCATCGTATCACCCGCAGCAATTTCAACCATCCTTTAGTGTTGAGGAATATCATATGAACTCTATATGATATGATTTTTATAGGATTTTTTGCTTTAGAGCCAATTGGTTCATAGGAATAGATTCATATACTCTACATTTCAAAGGAAATAAACATGATATCATTTCTATAGCTTCAGAGCCACTTGGTTCATATGAATGGATTCCTATACTCCCTTAATTTCAAAGGAAAATAAACATTAGCGTATATTCAATAGAAAAGTTCCTGTGATATGAACCAAATTACATCTCTTTACTAATCCCTCCTCATAGGAATTGAGATACATGTCATCTCTGGATTCAATAGAAAAGTTCCTATGATGTGAACCAAATGACATCTCTTTTCCAATCCCTACTCATAGGAATTGAGATGCTCTATGTCATCTCTTTCCCTACAACTTCCACGTATGCATCTTCTATTCCTAAATAGATAGTACAACCCACTAGTAGCTTTTTTCCAAAACATGCAACTATGGCAAAAGAACTATATAATGTGCCAATAACTTTTAAAGATGGTCGCTGGATGAAGCTAACCTGACAGTGCAGAGATGGGCAAATCCGAGCACTGCTGGCCGTTGGATATCATCAACATTCCACCAGATCCGCCACATGTACAATTTAGAAGACTCCATGGTTGAACTTAAGCATAATGCACAAACCTCAAAACACAAGCACTTCTCCTTTGTTCTAGAATCTTCTGTATCATAATTGATTATTTTTTTCTAAATGAATTGCCATGATTTGTTTTTTACTTTTTGATTTACAATGCACAACCCCATGAATCTTAACATTTTTATAAAACTAATTGATTTTGAATGAGATGAACTATAAGAACTAAACGAACATCTACATCATGCATATATGACTCAAAGCTTTACATGCTATAGTGTGTATTTATTCATAATTTGGTTTCGAAATCTCATGCGTTCAATACATGTGTACCTTACTAGTTTTGAGTAGAGTAGCAAATTTCACGCGGCCCCGGGTATATCAAAATGCAGGGCCCATGCATCATTGCCTTTTGGTCGAACCTACGTCCACAATTTTTGTACGTGCTATATCTCCACTGGTCCCCGAACCCAAAATGCTGCCTCGTTCCCATAAAACCAAGCGGCCCACACATATTTAAGGCGTCGACTCGATCACTCAAACCCGTTTACTATGATGTGGCCCCGCACGCCGTAGTAATCCTACAAACCCTACCGCCGCACTCATCATCGGTTTTCTTCAAGAGGACGAGGGAGAAGCCGATTTGTAGTGGAGGCGCTTTAAAAAAAGGATCTGTAGTGGAGACCCCTACCCTAGGGTGCCCTAGGTAGCTGCCGCACGCATCATTGTTTTCTCTTTTCTTTATGCTCTTGCGCGCTAGAGTGAAATGATGGTTGCTTCGTCCGTCCAGCTTAATGCGGGAAAGGTGGGGCTTTGTGATTTGACCCCTCATCGCTCATTTTCTACTACTGCGGCGCTACGACCGGGGTGCCTCCAATTCCAACCGCTGCTCCGAACTGTAATTTGGTGCATCGCACGTGGAACAAGACGGTGGATGAGCCACATGTCTGCTAAAGGGGTCCTATTAAGTGTGTCGCCATTTCGTGTGCGGACTGACCCTGCTTGAGTTGCTACGCCAACACGACAGGAGCAGCCTACCACTTGGTTTTGCTCCTTGGTGAATCCCGACTATATTGATCTAAAAAGATACGTGTTGAACTACCCTCTCCATCTCGGTTTTTTATTTGTAGGCGTCTCGGTTTATAGGGCCTGCACGTAGTTCTAGGTCATCCATTTGACTAACTAAATATGAGTTACTATGTCACAAAAAGTATATCATTGGATTCTTATTGGTTGATATGTGAAGAAACAAGAAACGAGGTAGAAGTTAATGCACCGCGCCTTAGTATTGTGGGATTATTTGGTTTTCGTAAGATGACGTGCATTTGGTTGCAAGGGTGGTCATGAATGGGTTGGGATTGTTCAAAAAATAGACATGTTTGGTTATAAAGCACATGAATGGTTTGAGTCGAAAAAAGAGAATATGCCTTGAAGATGTTGAACCATTCCACCCAACCAAATCGGTCGAATCAAATGGCCACCCTTTGCATGCATGACTATGTGAGCATGACTGGTGGTCCCGTCTTAAATAATTAGCTCATCTCTTATATTCATCCAAACACATGAATTGAATGGTTCAATCCCAAAAAAATTGAATGGTCCCAATCCATTCATACGATACATTCAACCAAACGCATCTGACGGAGGGAGTAGTTGTATTTAGAAGTCAAGGGCGGGGCTTTTCCTGCGCGGTAGGCGGGGCAGTTCCGCCTAGTCGGTTCGACAGAGACGCGAGAAGACGAGGGAGTAGGCTGCTGCAAACGTAGGGCTGTGTGATTTGACAGCGAGTTACTGCTGGACAGGTGGGGCCCCGTGATTTGACTTGCCATTATCATTTTAACTGCGGCGCTACGACCGACGTTAGTCTCCCGATTCCTGACCACCTCCATACAGGTGCCTCTCCCAATGCTCCACCATGTAGTAGTAGAGGCTGGCTCTTGCATGAGAGCCCACTTCTCCACTTTTTCCTTGCCTCTCTTTCCTCCACATATGCAAAAATGCCATGTAAAGCGCACCCTCAATCTAGGTGTGTAAGTCATCTTACAAAAATCAAATAATCCCAAAACACTTAGGTGCGGTGCATTAACTTCTACCTCGTTTCTTGTTTCTTGACATATCAACCAATAAGAGATAAAGGGTGTGCATGCTTTTAATGACTTGATACTATCAAACACGACATGCAGTGGTTAGTTCATTGCATGCAATACTATTAATTAGCAAATAAACGTTAACGTTTCCCATTTTCTCCTCCTCCTTGGTCACGATGCACAGCCTAAGATGGTATTGTACTTACTTGCTCCTACAGGTGCTTAAGCTTGCCACATAGGCATAAAGTCTAATGTGGCAAGTTAATCAAGAAGAGAGAGACTAGTTTGGTGACCCAAGGAAGAAATGGTGCTAAGCGCGTGTACCTAGGTGAAAAGACAATTTTGAGTCTATAGCTAATTAAATGAAGCAAACTTAGCAACACCATTTCATTGGAAGAGGTCACTCCTTGGCAAATGCAATAAATACTAGTACTCCCTGTGTCCCATTATATAAGAACGTTTTTGACACTACACTAGCTAGTGTCAAAAACGTTCTGATATTATGGGATGGAGGGAGTACGAAGAAAGAGATAGAGAGGAGTAAAAAAATACACTTATAGCCAACCTTATAGCCAACCTTGTTGTAGTATGAGTGACTAAGTGATGACTATGTATGACATGCCAACATCAGATAGCCTAACACACCGTGTTAAATCTCCAAGGGTGCGACCATGCGAGCGACGCGACGGTCGTGGTAGGCGCGACCATGATACGGGCTGCTGGCAGCCCTTGGATCTGAGATCAAACGGTCGCATGCTAAGTTGCTGAAAATTTTAAGAATAACCCTCCAGGATAGGATATTCACCCATAGGTCTAGAATCACGCCATGCAACCGTTCGATCTCAGATCCAAGGGCTCTCGGAAGCCCGTATCATGGGAGAATGGAAAGCCACTACCCTACCGTTCGCACGCTGGCAGTTCACTCCTACTCTTTCACGCACGTCCTTTAATACTACGGTGGTTCGCTCCTAGTCGTCCCGTCCATTCACATTACGGCAGTTCCACTAATCCTAACCCTCCTCCCAAATCCATGGCGTCCCAAATCTCCCCGATCGGCGGTGAGTACAAGGTTAGAACCATCACCGGCGATGAGTTCGACGTCATCTACACCCGTACTTCCGCGACGGTGAAAGGATGCCTTTCTCGCTTCAGACGCATGTTCGAAAACTCACATGATGAGTGGGTCACTGGGCTAGATGTGGAGTACACCACAGTCCTGGGACGAGAGAAGGATCTAAAGGACGAAGAGAGGAAGAAGCCCGCCGTGATCCAGGTTTGCGTACATAACGTTTGCTTGGTCTACCACATATGCCATACCGACGTTGAGTGCTAGGATTTTAAGAACTTCCTCGAAGACAAAACAGTCAAATTCGTTACTGTAGACTTTAAGAACGACAAAGAAGTCCTGCGTCGGATAGGCCTCGTTGTAGGCAACCCCTTCGACCTCCAGAAGAATTGGTTGGTGCCCTCTCATCAGCCCTCAATGCTGACCCTGGTAGGAGCCATGGTTCATCCTTCGTACCGCAAACTGGAGAAACCTCATTACATGTTTCATCGTCATGCATGGCAGCGGAATGTGCTAGATATAGACCACATCCAGTACGCTGCAATGGATGGCTACCTTTGTTTCAATATCTACAAGGGTTGGACAAAGAGCAACAGCCAAGTTGGCGGTTCAAGCAAAGAAGTATCGGCCAAGAGGAAGAGGGACAAGGACGAAGTCGAGGACGTGGACGAGGACTCCGAGTAAGGTGGCAGTGTCGTTGCTCATGGCGGTTCTAAACTTCTAATGTAGTGTCTACCAGATTAGTTGCATAGTTTAATTTTAGGTGTGCTTAGTTTAATTTGAGGGGTGTGTTGTGCTGAGCCCCCAGTAGAACTATGTTATGTTTCTTCTCGTTACTTTAACTCTTTAGTATGTACATACTAGTACTAGTATTTCTTTAATAGAATTTAGCACCCCAATTAAGCACGTACTAGCTTTTTTAATAGTACTATATGCATAATTTGGCGACGAGCGCTCTCTATATGTACCACCTTTTTTTAAAATTTCAGTTTTTGCTCCATGGCGCAATCCATCGATAGTGGAGTACTACTGTACAAAAGTATACATTTTTAAAAAGGCTAGTGTACTGTTCATGACACACACACACACACACACACACACACACACACACACACACACACACACACATATATATATATATATAGCCAGCTAAATTCTCAACCTAGAACGACGTGCATGCCATGTAGTAAACCGATCCAGAGGAAGTATAGTAAAAATGAGGTGATTTTACCCAGCGATCGGCGGGGGAGCATGGCCTGTCATGCGGTCCCACGTGTCATGATGTACCAAGGTGATGCGCGTGTCCCTTTTGAGGCAGAAGCAATAGTAGTATGTGCTTTGAGATGATGTCCAACCGAAGTGTGAAATAATGGTTGCTTCGTCCGTCTGGGAAGGTGCGGCATGGTGATTTGACGTCTCATTGCTCATTACTAACACTGGGCCGGTACGAGTGGGGTGTGTCCCCCTGCTGTTCTGCACTGTTATTTCGTGCTTGACACGTCGACCCGGTTGCAATGTCCCACATGTCGGCGACAGGAAGTACATAATTCATGAAAGGGAGCATCGACGGAGGAGTATACTATAGAATTCATGAAAGGGAGCGACTTAGTTTTGGAAAAATCTGTTTTTACGGAGTACGTGTCGTGGTTCTAAGTCTGACAGTAGAATGGGGGGTAGGTATGGAGAGGCAAGATCCTAGCTATGGAGTAGTTGTACACACGAGTGTTTAACGAGTTCAGGCCCTTCTCTGAGGAAGTAATAGCCCTACGTCTCGGAGCCCGGAGGCGGTCAACTGGTTTATGTGTATATGGATTACAGGGGTGCGAACCCTTCTACCAGTGGAGGGGGTGGCTTATATAGAGGACGCCAGGACCCCAGCCAACCCACGTAGCAGAGGGTTAAAGTACATAAAGGCCGAGCATTACTGGTAACGCCCTACATAAAGTGTCATCATGACCATTAAGACTACTTAATTACAGACCGTTTGGATACAGAGTAGATCCTGAACTCCTGATGGTCGAGTGAGTCTTCATGGTCGAGCGTCTTCAGGTTCGTCGAGTGTCTTCTAGCCGGTCGAGTGGAGTCCCTCTTGGTCGACTGGAAGACGGCTTCTTCTAAGATATGTCCTTGGGGAGGGTATCCTAGATAGGTCCATGACCCTACCCTAGGTACATAACATCATCATTAGCCCCCGAATGGATCGAGGTTCGAGTGAGGAAGGAGTTGATGATTTTCTCCGACTTATTTCCTGTGCTTTGATTATGTCGTATCCTGGATCGGCGGTTTTTCTTTTGGTGTTGGCGTCAACTTTTACTTCAGTCGCCTTGATCCATTCTTGTTTCCTGTCGAGTGAACTTTTAAACTTCAGTGAACTTCCGAGCGACAGATCGCAGGAAAGATATCGTCTGACAGATTGATCTGCCGTTAGCGGATTTTGTGGGACCCGAATTTTGGGAAGCACGTGAAGCGGGGCGGACCGCGGTACTCGGATGAGATAAGGCGTGGATGCCTCGATTTCCGCGTCGCCTTTTTTGCCACATATCGTGCGTGCGCGACTGTTTCGGGATGTGACAGGAGCGCCCGGGCCTACTTGTCATCCACTCGGAAGTGTCTTTATATAAAGCTCCGGGCGAGGGTTTTTGAACAGTGCTCTCCCATTCTTCCCTCCGCCCTCTCTGCCTCCGCCCGCTGCGCCTGCTCTCGCCTCCGCCTATCCACTCCTCGCGCGCCTCGCCAGCGACAATGGTGAAGGAGAAGACGGCGGCCCTAGAGCGCCCGAAGAAGGCGACGACGACGGGGAAAGCGAAGGGGAGACCGTCCAGTCGGGGCGGATCTTCATCAAGGTCCCGCCTGCCAAAGGGTTGGGTCCAAGGGGATTGGATCCACTCGACCATCACCGAGAAAGATCTCAATGACCTGGCCAATGAGGGACTGATCCCCCACGGGCCAGCAAGGCTTCCGGGGACCGAGTGTCAACCGCAGCCGCAGGAGGGTGAGTGCGTTCTCCTAGCCACTCATGTAGACCGTGGTTTTTCTCTGCCGCCGAGTGTTTTCTTCCGAGGGTTTCTGAATTTCTTTGGGGCGCAACTCCACCATTTCACCCCCATTTCCATCGCCTATCTCGCTGCCTTTGTGTCCATGTGCGAGAACTTCCTGGGTTGTTGACCACACTGGGGTCTCTTTAAGCACATATTCACCTGTCGCTCATAGACAGTGAAAAAGGCGAGTCCGGACGATGAGAGGACTAAGGTTATCCAGATGTGCGGTGGTCTTGGGATCCAGATGAGGAATAAGAGTACTTTCCCGGCCATGACCCTTCCTGAGTCAGTCAGAGGGTGGCAGTCGACTTGGTTCTACTGCCAAGACGAGTCGACGCCGGGGCAGTCGACTGGTCTCCCTCCGTTTTCCATGGACCGAGTGGACAAACCCTCTTCTCTGAAAGTGCTTCCTGAGGAGAAAGTTCAGGTAAAAATGTTGATGGAGCGCGTAGTCCAACTCGTTAGAGAAGGAGTGACGGGTATGGATCTTCTGGAGGTCTTCCTCAGGCGGCGCATCCAACCACTTCAGTACCGAGGCCATCCAATGTGGCTGTATTGTGGGACCGAGGACACCACTCGGGTCCATCCAGAGGCAGTCGACAACACCACACTGGAGAGGTGGGTGACCGCAATCACGGGGAATAAGGACAACCCTCGAGGGGCCAGGAGGATCCCACCACTCGACTGTACCTACACACCGGACACGGCATGGCCATTTATTTCCAATTGCAATCTTGCTTTATTCATTCTTCTTCGCTGTGAATTGGTCGAGTGATCTTTGTTTTGCTTTGTTGCCTGACAGGCCACCACGGAGTTATACTCGATGCCCAATGGAGCACAGACGCCGACTGAAGAGGAGGAAGGAAGTGGGGGCGAAAGCCCGGAGGAGTGGGATTCGGATGCTGACGACGATGATGAGGCTGAAGACTCTGATGAGGAGGAAGAGGAGGAGGAGGAGGAGGAAGTTGCACCTCCCCGCTCGGAAAGACGCTCGAAGCTTGTCCATGATCCCGCGACTGAGCATGGTAAGGGGGTCGCGACCGCTGCCCAGTCGACCAAGCGGCCTCGGACTACTTCTCCGGCACCGACTAAGAAGGCTCCGAAGCAATCTCGAGTGGCACCATTGAAACCTGCGAAGGTCTTGCCGAAGATGAAGATGGTGATTCCCACTATCTTAGGGTAATGGTAGTCTTGAGTTTTCCCCGTTTCATGAACTTGTTCTTGGTCGACTCATGGGTCAATCGACTGACTTCCGGAACTGCAGTGCTGCTACTTCTGATACTTCGGCCAGGGCTGAAGACCACGAGATGGAGGATGCTGCTACCTCAAAACCTGGTATGACTCTTGTGATGCCATTTTCAGTCGACTGACTTATTGTCTCTAATTTTGATTCTTTCTGCAGCTTCATCCAACATTGTTATTGACCTTCCTGACGACGACGACGAGGAACCACCAAGGCAGAGGAGGAGCAAGAAAACGTCTGCTGGCAAGGCGACTCGGGATGTGCCAGCACCCGAGACGTTGGTCATGGAGGGAGACAATGTCACTCGGCCTATCGTAACCTTTGCGGTGCCGTTGACGAGTGCTCGTCCTTCGTCGTCGAGTGCTGCTCAACCCTCGCTTTTCTCAACCTACCCTGTTCCAGAAGACCAAGCTAGTGCTGCTAAAGAAGCAATACGCCAAGAGGGGGTCATGATGGAGCAAGTGAAGGCAATACGAGAAGCCAGCCAGGCAGCCTATGACGCCAGTTCGGCTCTTCAGAGTAATGTTCAGGTCAGTCGGTCACTGCCTGTTCTGTTAGGATATGATATCTGAAATTCTTAGAGTTTGTCCTACACCCACTGGGTGTGTCGATTGAAATTCCGGATTAGTGGGGGCACGCTGAGTGCACCCACTGGGTGTAGTCCCCAAGGCTATGGTCGACTGCTGGTAGTCGACCATAGGCTTTAGTTTTTTCCTTACTCGACTAGGTCGAATAGATTCATAGACCGGTGGGGGCACGTTGAGTGCACCCACTGGGTGTAGTCCCCGAGACTGTGGTCGACTGCTGGCAGTCGACTATAGTCTGAAGAACACCTCCCCATTTTTTTTGTTGGTCGACTGGTCGACTCTAACTGATGAAACTAGTGGGGGCACGCTGAGTGCACCCACTGGGTGTAGTCCCCGAGACTATGGTCGAATGTTTGTATTCGACCGTAGTCTTAGAAACGCTATGATTTATCCTTACTCACTCGGAAGTGAATTGTCTTTGACATCTGTCGATTGGTTCTTCGTAGAAATCCTGTGACCCTGCAGCTTGTTATACTGAGTTGGAGAACAAACACATTCAGCTCGAGCTCGATCTGAAACTGGCCCAAGAGAACTTGACGAAGGCGAAGGAGGAAGCTAAAGGTATGTTTGGTGAGGCCTTCGACGACTGCCTTTGCCTCTCACTTGTTTCCGAGTCTTAATCTCACTATAACCTTTGCAGACAAAGTGAGGGATGCCCTGAAGAAGCAAGACCTTGACTTGGCTGAGATGCAAAAAACTGCTTTAGAGAAGACCAAGCTTGCAGATGAGAAGCTGGCTTCAGTAACCAAGCTTGAAGAAGAAAACACCAATCTGAAAGCTGCTCTTGATGCCGCCAACCAAGAGGTTAGTCGACTGAAAAGTGACAAGACCACCCTGAATGACAAGGCCAGTGAGTTGGCGAGAAAGAAGAATGATCTGGAGGCTTATCTGGGTGGACTCGCCAAGAAGTTATTCCTCATGCTTGAAGGTGATTTTTTGTATCAAACAAATATTTTAACCGTATTCTCCGACTGTTGTCCTGACTCGGTGGTTGCGTTTGCAGAATTTTGCCAGAACTTCGAAGAGGAGACCGGTCGACTGGAAGTAAACCTGGACCCCATCAACTCTCCCGTGAAAGACAAAGTCGCCATGAATGTGCTCCGGTTTGAATCTCGTGTTGCTGCTGTCATCGACTATCTCGCAAGGCTGAAGGTCGCAACTTCTCGCATCGACACGACACTCTGGCCAAGAGAGACGCTCCAGAACGACCTCGAGTCTTTGATGACTCGACTGAACGAGGTCCCAAGTCGAGTGCCGGAGTGGAAGAAGTCTTCGGCCAGGTGCGGTGCGGATGTTGCTCTGTCTCTGGTCCGCGTTCACTGCAAGGATGCACGAGAGGACAAGCTGGTGGCTCTCAGGGTGGCTAATACCAAGAAGCACGATTTCCGATCTTTCATGGAGACCTTTATTGCTGCTGCCACTCAGATTGCGGATGGAATTGACCTGGACGAGTTTGTTGCACCTTCCAGCCCTCCACAGGAGGGGTAAAACACTTCTGTGCTTGACACTTTAAATTTGCCTTGGTATGCCGAGTGAGTTTTGTAATCGACAAACCTTAACAGGCCTCGCGCCTGGGCACTTTCAGTTCCGTTAGGTATTATCCGAACTTGGATTCAGTCGTTGAATATGTTTGCCTTTGATTCGAAGTGTCTTTTGCAGGTTAAAGCGTAGCGCTTATTGCAATCGACTTGTTCCTTAATACACTTAGGCGAGCACTGGGCTGCAGCTAAGCCCCCGAGTGGGAGGTCTACTCTCCGCTCGGTAGGATTTCAGATACTTAGGCGAGCACTGGGCTGCAGCTAAGCCTCCGAGTGGGAGGTCTGCTCTCCACTCGGTAGGATTTCAGATACTTAGGCGAGCACTGGGCTGCAGCTAAGCCTCCGAGTGGGAGGTCTGCTCTCCACTCGGTAGGATTTCAGATACTTAGGCGAGCACTGGGCTGCAGCTAAGCCCCCGAGTGGGAGGTCTGCTCTTCACTCGGTAGGATTTCAGATACTTAGGCGAGCACTGGGCTGCAGCTAAGCCCCCGAGTGGGAGGTTTGCTCTCCACTCGGTAGGATTTCAAATACTTAGGCGAGCACTGGGCTGCAGCTAAGCCCCCGAGTGGGAGGTTTGCTCTCCACTCGGTAGGATTTTGAATTGGTGGCGTAGCTC
>NC_057804.1:30346937-30382276 GCF_018294505.1 Triticum aestivum | reverse complement strand
TGCTCTTCACTCGGTAGGATTTCAGATACTTAGGCGAGCACTGGGCTGCAGCTAAGCCCCCGAGTGGGAGGTCTGCTCTCCACTCGGTAGGATTTCAGATACTTAGGTGAGCACTGGGCCGCAGCTAAGCCCCCGAGTGGGAGGTCTGCTCCACTCGGTAGGATTTCAGATACTTAGGCGAGCACTGGGCCGCAGCTAAGCCCCCAAGTGGGAGGTCTGCTCTCTACTCGGTAGGATTTCAGATACTTAGGCGAGCACTGGGCCGTAGCTAAGCCCCCCGAGTGGGAGGTCTGCTCTCCACTCGGTAGGATTTTGTATTGGTGACGTAGCTCGGAAGGAGAGAGTAGCAGTCGACCTGCACCTCGTCTTCCTTGCAGAGCGCACATCGTACTTGTGGCGTAGCTTGGAAGGAGAGGGTAGCAGTCGACCTGCACATCGTCCTCCTTGCAGAGCGCACGTTGTACTTGTGGCGTAGCTCGAAAGGAGAGGGTAGCAGTCGACCTGCACCTCGTCCTCCTTGCAGAGCACACATTGTACTTGTGGCGTAGCTCGGAAGGAGAGGGTAGCAGTCGACCTGCACCTCGTCCTCCTTGCAGAGCGCACATTGTATTTGTACTTAGGCGAGTGCAATGCTGTAGCTAAGCCTCCGAGTGGAAGGCTGGCTTACCACTTGGTAGGATTTTGTTTAACTTAGGCGAGTACTTGGACTGCAGCTAAGCCCCCGAGTGGAAGGCTGGCTTACCACTCGGTAGGATTTTATTTAACTTAGGCGAGTACTTGGACTGCAGCTAAGCCCCCGAGTGGAAGGCTGGCTTACCACTCGGTAGGATTTTATTTAACTTAGGCGAGTACTTGGACTGCAGCTAAGCCCCCGAGTGGAAGGCTGGCTTACCACTCGGTAGGATTTTATTTATCTTAGGCGAAACGGATTTCGCAGCTAAGCCTTCGTGTGAGAGACTGGCTCACCACTCGGTTAGGATTTTTTTTACAGACTTAGGCGAATCGGATTCGCAGCAAAGCCACCCACTGGGGGATTGTTTTATGTGGACAAAAGAAATAGCAATTACTGGGAAAATTATAAAGCTCTTGTCTTTGATAAATAAACTACAGAAGTACTTTTATTACAACTCATCCGAGTGAATACTTAAGTGTAAAAGGGGCGGAGAAGCTCCGCGTTCCAAGCTCGTGGCTCGTCGATCTGATGCTCGACATTGTAAAGACGGTATGCTCCATTGTGGAGAACCTTGGTGACGATGAAAGGACCTTCCCAAGAAGGAGCAAGCTTGTGTGGTTTCTGCTGATCCACTCGGAGAACTAAATCTCCTTCCTGGAAGGCTCGACTCTTCATGTTTTTGGCGTGGAAGCGATGCAAGTCTTGTTGGTAAATGGTCGATCTGATCAGAGCCATCTCCCTTTCTTCCTCTAAAAGGTCGACTGCATCCTGCCGCGCTTGTTCTGCTTCAGCTTCGGTGTAGAGCTCAACCCGGGGAGCATTGTGGAGAAGGTCACTTGGCAAGACTGCTTCAGCTCCGTAGACTAAGAAGAATGGAGTTCTTCCAGTCGACCGGTTGGGCGTGGTCCTTAACCCCCAAAGCACCGAGGGAAGTTCGTCGACCCATGCACCAGCCGCATGCTTAAGATCACGCATCAAGCAGGGCTTCAATCCTTTGAGAATCAAACCGTTGGCTCGTTCTGCCTGTCCATTCGACTGTGGATGGGCGACTGAAGCATACTCGACTCATGTGCCTTGGGACGTGCAGAAAGCTCTGAACTCTTCGGAATCGAAGTTTGACCCGTTGTCAGTGATGATGCTGTGCGGGACTCCATAGCTGAATATCAATTCTCTGATGAAGCTGACAGCAGTACCGGCATCAAGATTCTTGATGGGTTTAGCTTCAATCCACTTGGTGAACTTGTCGACTGCTACCAGCACATGGGTGAAACCGCTTCTGCCTGTTCTCAAAGGACCGACCATATCCAACCCCCATAGTGCAAAGGTCCAGACAAGTGGTATAGTCTTCAAAGCTGACGCGGGTTTGTGTGACATATTGGAGTAAAATTGACATCCCTCGCACTTGTCGACTATCTCCTTCGCCATTTCATTCGCTCTTGGCCAATAAAATCCGGCTCGGTATGCTTTGGCCACGATGGTCCGAGAGGACGCATGATGGCCACAGGTCCCCGAGTGGATGTCATCAAGGATTATTCGACCTTCCTCCGGCGTTATGCATTTCTGACCAACTCCAGTCGCGCTTTCTCTGTACAGTTGTCCCCTTATCACAGTAAAGGCCTTAGATCGGTGGACGATCTATCGAGCCTCTTCTTCGTCCTCCGGGAGCTCTTTCCTCAATATATACGCGATATACGGTACTGTCCAATCGGGAGTGATCACTAAAACTTCCATGATCAGGTCGACCACTGCAGGGACTTCAACCTCAGTCGGATCCGTAATACTCTTAGGTTGCGGAGCTTCATCGGTAAAATGATCTTCTACGACTATGGAGTGTGGATATGCTCCAAAAACACATCACTGGGGATGGCTTCTCTCTTGGATCCTATCTTCGCCAGATCGTCAGCTGCTTGATTTTTCAGTCGGGGTATGTGGTGGAGCTCTAACCCTTCGAACTTCTTTTCGAGCTTCCTCACTGCATTGCAGTATCCAGTCATGGCTGGGCTTCTAACGCCCACTCCTTCATCACTTGATTGACCACCAAATCTGAATCACCATAGACCATAAGGTGACGGACGCCGAGTGAAATGGCCATGCGCAATCCATACAAGAGTGCTTCATATTCTACTTCATTGTTGGAGGAATCAAAGTGGATCTGGAGCACATATCTGAGCTTGTCTCCTCGGGGGGAAACCAAAACAACCTCAGCACCAGAACCATTTAACATCTTAGAGCCATCAAAGAACATGGTCCAATGCTCCGAGTGAACTTGAGTCGGCTGTTGTTGCTCAATCCACTCGGCAAGGAAATCTGCTATAGCCTGGGACTTAATGGCTTTCTTTGCCTCGAATTTGATATCAAGGGGAAGGAGTTCAATCGCCCATTTAGCCACTCGACCAGTTGCATCTCTGTTGTGCAGAATCTCTGACAATGGTGCGTCGCTGACGACTGTAATGTCATGATCAGAGAAATAATGAGCAACCTTCTTCATGGTCATGTAAATCCCATATACAAGCTTCTGATAATGAGGATATCTTTGCTTCGATGGGGTCAAAACTTCAGAGAGATAATACACTGGGCGCTGAACTTTGAAGGCTTTCCCTTCTTCTTCCCGCTCAACCGTAAGTACTGTACTGACGACTTGTCCTGTGGCTGCAATATAAAGCAACAGAGGCTCTTTGCTGATTGGAGCAGCAAGCACCGGCTGGGTGGAGAGTAGAGTTTTTAACTCGGCAAACGCTGCATCAGCTTCTGGAGTCCACTCGAACTTGTCTGCCTTCTTCATCAGTCGGTAAAGGGGCAACGCCTTTTCACCGAGGCGAGAGATGAATCGATTTAACGCGGCCAAGCATCCGGTAAGCTTCTGGACGTCGTGCACACGCACAGGGCGTTTCATTCGGAGTATGGTGCCAACTTTTTCCGGGTTAGCATCGATTCCTCGTTCGGAAACGAGAAAACTGAGTAACTTTCCGCCAGGTACTCCGAATGTGCACTTTGATGGATTGAGCTTGATATCATACCTCCTGAGATTGGCAAATGTTTCAGCTAGGTCAGTTAACAGGTCGGAACCCTTTCGTGACTTGACCACGATATCATCCATGTACGCTTCCACATTCCGACTGATTCGAGTGAGCAAGCACTTTTGAATCATTCTCATGAACGTGGCTCCGGCATTCTTGAGGCCGAATGGCATGGTGATATAGTAGAAGCACCCGAATGGAGTGATGAAAGCTGTTTTGATTTCGTCGGGCCCATACAGACGGATCTGATGATACCCGGAATAGGCATCTAAAAAATACAACCTCTCGCATCCCGCGGTCGAGTCGACAATTTGGTCGATGCGAGGGAGAGGAAGGGAAAGCCTTCAAAGTTCAGCGCCTAGTGTACTATCTCTCTGAAGTTTTGACCCCATCGAAGCAAATATATCCTCATTATCAGAAGCTTGTATATGGGATCTACATGACCATGAAGAAGGTTGCTCATTATTTCTCTGATCATGACATTATAGTCGTCAGCGACGCACCATTGTCAGAGATTCTGCACAACAGAGATGCAACTGGTCGAGTGGCTAAATGGGCGATTGAACTCCTTCCCCTTGATATCAAATTGCCAAATGTCGTGGTTCTAAGTATGACAGTAGAATGGGGGGTAGGTATGGAGAGACAAGATCCTAGCTATGGAGTAGTTGTACACACGAGTGTTTAACGAGTTCAGGCCCTTCTCTGAGGAAGTAATAGCCCTACGTCTCGGAGCCTGGAGGCGGTCGACTGGTTTATGTGTATATGGATTACAGGGGTGCGAACCCTTCTACCAGTGGAGGGGGGTGGCTTATATAGAGGACGCCAGGACCCCAGCCAACCCACGTAGCAGAGGGTTAAAGTACATAAGGGCCGAGCGTTACTGGTAACGCCCTACATAAAGTGTCATCATGACCATTAAGACTACTTAATTACAGACCGTTTGGATACAGAGTAGATCCTGAACTCCTGATGGTCGAGTGTCTTCAGGTTCGTCGAGTGTCTTCTAGCCGGTCGAGTGGAGTCCCTCTTGGTCGACTGGAAGACGGCTTCTTCTAAGAGATGTCCTTGGGGAGGGTATCCTAGATAGGTCCATGACCCTACCCTACGTACATAACATCATCAGTACGTACCCACCAGGGTTTATAGGGCTCATCTAAAAAACATTCGTTTTTCCGTTTGATAAGTCTCAATTCTAGTACTATACTAGTACTCCCTCCGTTCCAAAATAGATGACTCAACTTTGTACTAAAGTTAGTATAAAGTTGAGTCGTCTATTTTGGAACGGAGGGAGTAGTAGTACCATTACATGTTGGATTTTGAGATGCGTTAGATCACCCGATGCAAGCAGTGTCAAGAGGAAACTAACCAATGCATGTAAAAGTTCATGGAAATTTAGTGGTTATTCATGCATTCGTTCTAATTAATGCCTCGGTAAACATAACTTCCTGAGAAAAACGAGCGTACTGTGCAAACTACAAAATTAATTCGACCACTCACCATCTACCTTGGTTGGAGAGATTTTGAAATTGAGCCATAAACTGGAAGGAGGGAGTAGTAACTTTTGTCTCGATTACTATTTGTGGCCTTGTATAGATGCAAAATGTATTTTTTTATAGTGGCCTTTTATAATTAAATAGAGGGAGTACTAACCAAAGTACATAGTAGGGACGAGGAGTAAACGGAGGGAGTAGTAAAATTTTCTCCTCGTGCTGCGAGCCACCGCGCGCGTGAGCGAGGGAGCGGGCGTAAAGGCGTACAATAGTACTCCAGCTTCACCTCATCCTGCGACTGCGAGCCACCGCGCCCGTGGGCGGGGGAGACGGTGTACTAAGCAAGTTTCTCCTCGTTCTGTGAGTTGACGGGACACATCAAAAGTACTCCAGTGTATAGAGCCTTGCCTCTAAGGTAGGCCCCACATGGTTTGCCTCTTTTTTTAATTTAACATAACGCGTCAAGTTGCAATTTGTTTGTTCACCCGTGGTAGACGATCCTCCCTCCACCAAGTGGACAACCAGTAAATGTGCCAAATTACCACGTGGGCTGCCTTTTTCGTACAGAAATGAGCTCCACCGTGTACCCGCGCGGGTGTGGTTGGGAAAGAGACGGGAGTACGTGCGCCGTGCGTGCACCTCTTCTCTTCGTGCACGTCCCCCACCTACGTGTGTGTGTGTGTGAGAGAGAGAGAGATACAAACCTAGACATAATGCGACGTCCATCCCCATGCTTCAGCCCAGTCCGACCACCAGTCACCACCACGGCACCACGCCCCACTCCTCCTCACCTTATCTCTCATATTTCTCCCTCCATTTTTATATACAAGGGGCCACTATCAAAATTACAATTTGCAGATATACAAGGCCACTAGCACTAATCGATGCAATATTAATGGTGTTTGCCTTGTGGTACTAGCAAAGGAGGACATCAATTATCCCTTGCATGCATGCGGGAGTTTGTAAAAAAATGCATCTTGATGTTCCGTGCAATGCACGGGCATCTTGCTAGTCCATGAAAACAACACATGGCAAAATTCCACGGTGAACGAGGGATTTGAATATGTTGGGAGGGGCTGTTTGGATCTTGCCTGGGGTAGCCAAAATATTGGCGACCCTTTTGTCCACCGGTGCCTTTGCCACCGATGAACAAGGAACGGCTCGGGTGCTCATGCTGTCATGCATCCTCCAGCGCGCATGTTGGAGACGAGCTCGCATGAGCTGTGTTTTTTTGTCCCACAACGCCGCCCGAGCCGCCCGCAGACCGACCGGCGACCCGCAAATTATGCCAACCGTAGCCGCACACATTATGACAGCAACTCAACCAACCGGACGAAATTCACGCAAACACGTAGACAAAGTGATACTCATTCACGCAACCACTGAAGTATTTCATATAAACAACGACGGAAATCATATAAAATACCGGATTTTCACACAAACATGACGGATTTCATTACATTCAAATGAACTACGCGGTGCTAGTTCTGGACAGCACAGGTATATAATACATGGCCTAAATGGTCGCCCGCCGATCGATTTGTGTTCCTCATGTCCGGCAGCACGATCACCGGACTGCCGGGAGCCCCGGAGGTATATGCTTCAGCGCAAAGGACGGCTCGCTTCCCCACTGCCCAACTGATATCATTGGCTGGTGCCGAAGATGATGGTGGCCGGCACCGGTTCGAGTTCATCACCGGCCACTACTTCGCCATGGCCGGCACCGGCTCGAGTTCATCCTAACATTGACCTCTTCCGTGGAGCCAATGCGGGGTCGACGAAGGTCCTGGCAACAAAAGGATCCGGCAAGACACCTGCTGTGTATGCCGGCGTCGCCTCCACGGTGGCCTTCATGGGACCCAAGCGGCGGCGGCCTCCCGTGTTCTACTTCTCCTCGATGATGGCGGCGGACGCGGAGGCGCTGGCCACCGACTCGTCGCTCTCCGCGCACCCGGCTTCTGTCGCTGCTTGCATGGCACGACCGCCGGCATGGGAGTCTCGGCCACAGAAATGGGAGACGCGGTACGAGGCGGCGGCGTGGACGGCAGCAACGACGCCCGTGCGCCGCTCCTCGTCGAGCTGGCCTGGAGCGGCGAGTTGCTGAACCGCGTGCCGGCTTGGGGCGGCAACTGGCTCCGTCAGGCAAGGGGAGGGAGGTGGATCAGCGAGCTGCATAGCTCGTATCCGGCGGGCTACCCAGTCGGCTTGGATGCGGAATAACTACTCTTCGTAAGCCATTGTAAGAGTGGACAAAATGGTGGAGGAGATAGGGGAGCAGCGGAGGTGTGCGATTCTTGGCCGGCGTTTGGCCTCGTTTAAATAGGAGATTAAATAGACGGCTGACGGGAGGAGCTCGGCCGGTGTTGCGTTTAACACCGGCCCGGTCAAGAACGGATGTGTGTCCAGAGTGGGTTTCTCGGCTTCCACACGGGCGGGTTTCATGGAGGCGTTTGAATGCGGCACGGAGGCGTGTTCAGCCGGGCGTGCCGCGAGTGGCGCCCTCGACTCTGACCTAGGACACCACGCCGTTCTTCCACTGACATGTGGGCTCTTTGGGTGCATGGCTTGCATGTCAGTGACCCAACGCAGGCAGCGCACAGCAGAGGAACCTTTGGTGGGCCAGGGCGGTCAGAAGGGGGCATTTCATAAACCGATGATTGTTCATTGAGTGTGACGTCATCTTTTTCATGTAGTTAAGCATGTGTCTTGCGTCGTGTGCTGTGTGCATGCAGGCGTGCGAGTGTTGCGTGCATGCAAGGGTGCGTTTCAGTGTTGCATGCATGGGTGCGTACGTGCAAGGGTGCATTTCAGTGTTGCATGCATGAGTGCGTACGTGCGTGTGTTCGTGAGTGCATGTGTACGTGTCAGTGTTGCATGCTAGCATGCATGCGTGTGTATGTTATGTGTACGTGTCAGTGTTGCACGCCTACATGCGTGCGTGTCTTGCATGCGTGCATGTGTATGTGCAGGGTGAGGCTACACGTCAGTCGACTGACTTTTTCAACTCTGGTCATTAGATTTTCCAGCCGTTGGATATGAAATCAAGGGCCTCTAGTTTATCATCAAACTCCACCCCCCCCCCCGAGCCGCCAGCCACCACCTCGCCCGCCCCCGCCGCCCGCAGCTGGCCCGCCCTCCCGAAACCACTCCCCACCGTCGGTCCGCCACCGCACCTTCGAGAGAGTGGGCCAGCATATATGATCTTGAGATTTTATGAAGTCACCATAGGTGCCTTGTAGTCGAGTGGAACGTCTCCTCCCACTGAACGTACTTCGTCGGAAAATACTGAAATTAACACAAGATAAATGCGAGCAACGGGACTTTAACCTTGATGGGCTCGAGAAACCACTGTCCTCTAACCATCCAACCACATGTTGGTTAGCACGACAAAATGTATGTGGTGACCGTTATGAGCTTATTCTGAAGTCTAGTGACCATATCGTGCTTTCGCTTCAAATACAATGACCGTAAGTGTCGTCAACAAAATACGGAGCACGCATCAAATGCAAAGTCCGTCAGTGTCATCAACAAAATATGGAGACGTATCGTGAGCTAGATATCGTTGTACTATTGTATATGCTTATTTTCTTAGTGGCCGATTGCGTGTGTGGTGTGGTGGGCACATCATTTCTAGTTGTGGTGGGTCAACATGAAGACTCGTGGGTCGGTTCCATCCTGCGCCACATATAGGTTGGACCGAGACGTGTTATACGGAGACCCATGTGGAGGACTCGGTGTACAACACGAAGCTACCAGAGTCGCGGAGGACTCTATTCCCACTGGTGATAAGCCGACTATATATGATTTGTAACCCTAGGCCCTTAGTATGTTATACAAGGTTGGGGGCTAGTTCGTCGATAGTATACACACACGCACAATGCCTGGTATTCACTTGTACTTTGTACGCACCCCTAACACCAATATACAGTACCAGGAGTAGGCTCTTTCTTCAACTGCAAGGGTCCGATCCAAACTAGGGTAAAACTTTGCCTCGTATTACCATCCAGCCTAACAGCCAGGGATATCCTACCGAATGATATGATGAAATCATATCTGCCAACTACTATTAGAGAGGTGTGTCGGGGGGGGGGGGGCAATGTGTGCGAGAGAGGCCTAAAGATAATGTGCGTGCGGGAGACACGTAGGCACATATATGTGCGTAAAGAGGGCTAGTAGAGACCATGCATGTGTATATATGCATGTGAGAGAAATAGTGTTTTCCAACTGAGATTAGTGAAAAGAGTGGTACATAGTAGTCAGAAAGAGAGATAGAGAAACAGAGAGAGCATGTGCGTGAGACACCCCGACACCCTGAGAGAGATTGTGAGCATGTGTGAAAGAGAAATGCCGATGCATATAAAGTGTGTGCACTTATGCATTAGATAGAGAGATATCTACGTGTAAAAGGCGGTTCTACGCATTAAATTAAAATATAAATGGCATTATTATTTTTGGATGAGATCATGAATTTTGCAAAATTGCGTATGGACGAAAATCGGTCTATCAGACACCCATACTCTATTGAATTCTAGCATGCGCATGTGTTTATTTCATATTATTGATCCATAGGTGAGAGCGGTTTGAAATACAGGCAATGGATGCTTTTGCAATTCATATATAAACATTAATTAGTGCACTCCATGCTGTTAGTGTGAAGCACTTTATATATTTGTCACTTGCAAGGATACATTCCAAATTGCTAGCTACGAAATAAAATACATGTCGAATTCAACATAAAGGGGGTTTCGAATATTCGAATTCATAGGAAGTGCATTCATCTATTTGAACCCGAGATAATGGCATTTGTAAATCAGATGTAAAAGGGGGCATCAATCTTTGTTGTGAGTTTGAACATGGTATATATATTCATACGCATATCTAACTTTTTTTTGCAACCAAGGAGATTATACCTGGAATCATGCATGAACTGAGGTAAGTTGCATATTTTTTAATATATACTCATGTACAATGTATATTAAAATGTACCCCCTCCATTCCAAAATAATCGTAGCTTTAGGATTTTCAAGAGTAAAGATTTGTGAAGTTTGACAAATCCTGAAAGTCCAATTCAAGAGAACCGAAAACGTTAATGCTTCTTCTCCCAAATATTGAACGAAGCGCCAAATAGGCCTCTGGTCACCCCGAAACCGCGCGAGACTAATGTTTTGGTGGTAGGAAATTACTGTCCTGACTCTGGCCCGTGTAGCCTATCGGCCCGATGTCCAAAGGTCTAAACCGGGGTAGGTTTGTAACTTCACCAAGACGCCAGTCTCAACCGCCTCCGAGAAGCATTCATACGCCGTGGGCACCTAAACACCCATGCGCTCGGCCAAAATCTATCCCGCCCACATTTGGGTCACCTGACATGACTGTCCTACCCCCAACCCGCAATATGTCCAAAATTTTAGATGGGGGCAAAGTTTGTAACTTTCCCCAAATTTCAAACAAGCGTGTCTCAAACCGAAACATTGTTCCCCCTTAGTTCCCCGCCTCCCTCCGTTTCCCCATTCATACTCCGTGGGCGCGAAAACACCCTCTCCACCAGGCGCGAAACCCCAACCTCCTCCGTCCTCCACCACATAGCGGCCAATCCACCGCCGCCCTCCTCCATCACGCTGGAGCCGGTACCCCGATGTCGTCGTCCAACGCAACCGCAACCGCAACGCCCTCAAGGACTTAGTAGCTGAAGCCGAGGCAGAGCTGCCTCCACGACGTCGACACCGACGTGCGCCGTACCAGAACAACTCCAACCATGCCGTCCTACGCCTCACTGCTGCGGCTCCACTATCGCAACCGTCCACCGCACCGGAGTTGTTCCCACTACGCCGTTGTTCGCCGCCTCGGATCTGCTTCCTCGCCGCTGACAGACGGCCACCGCACCACACTCAACAACTTGGCCATGGGTTCGTCCAAGGCTGCACCGTCCTCCACAACTTCTAGTTTCCGGTGAACAACAAGATCGTCGGAAAAACAGAAGGAGGACACAGCACTGCCAGCAGAAAGAGGTACTCCTCTTCCCTTATTCGTGCAAATCTTACGTCTCCGCTCACACCGTATTCATCCCACGAAAGAAACTAGTTGAGCGCTTCTTACTGCATCTTCTTCATGATACTAAATGCACAAGGTTTCCTCCCTTTTACTATTTCACCTTTGCTAGAGGTCAGTAGCCTGCCTGGATTTCAATTGAGGGTTAGTCAAACCGCAATTAAAAGAAGCAGCACCCGCTTAGGCACACGGAGCACCTAGTCCGCCTGTTCCCCGGGGAAGTGGGCAACCGTGTCTATCATAGGGGTGTGGGGCGCAGGAGCTGCTTGCGCCCGATCTGGAGGTCGGCGGGGCTTGAATGGATGGCCGGGGGGCGGTGCCAAGCACGGCGGTGTGGTGAGGTCGAGGGGAGGGCGCAGGCAGGGGAGGAATACTGGGCCGGTGGTCGCTGGCGTTTCGAGGAAGATCGTCAACACTGACTGGCTGGAGGTAGATGAAGGCGATCTCCCCGTTCTTTGTACATCGGACGGTGCAGAAAAAATGGACTGACCTATTTGCTTTCAGTCGACTGTTATTTTCATAGAATCATGTAGTAATTGAGTGTGCCATGCATGTTGTAGAGCTATCATATGTCTCCCGTCATTTATTTCTCACCGACCTGCTATCCGCTACCTTTACACTGTACTAATTATGCACACACTTCACCCATACTCACACTATTGTTTTTTTATGCATGGGTATTTCAGACTTTGACGCAGTATTGATGAATGCAGAAAAGAAAAGATAGAAGTCGCTCCAGTGTAATTCAAAGATAAGCAGTAACCATTTCAACGCTCTAATGGGTGCAGTGTAGCAGTTGGAGACAGTAAAAGTAGCTCTGTAGTTGATGATCTCAATTGCCACACACAACCATCCCAGGTGCTTGCTTTAACTTCGCGCTGTCAAATGTGGTTGCATGTTGCATATGGTGTCTAGCTTGTATTGCTTCCAATTTGGTTAAATTGCATCTGCTTACTTTACACATTATACCTTTGATAATGACATGCCTTCTTGTTTTTTATACATACTACATATGTCAAGGTAACCTCGTCCAAATCGCCTACTGAACAATTCCTGCTAGACAGAGTGATATATCTGTGCTCCAGACACAAGTCCAATCCCTAATGGACGTTGTTTCGGAAACAAGAATAGTGGTTGAGAAATGCCGTCAAGATATGAATGGTTTTGAAACCAGACTATCAGACATTCACTCCGTTGTTGAAGAGCAATGGCGGAAAAAAGGTGGAGATCGTGCTGCTCCATCAGATTCTACAGCCAGAAACATTAGCACTCAGGTCAAATGATCTGTGCTTCTATACATCTGATGGTGCTTTTATCTGGAAGGACTGTAAACTTTATGCCAACAGGCCTTTTGTTGTATGATTGGAATTTATTTTGTTGTGATACAACATTTATGATGCTGCCATAGGCTGCAGTAATTATGACGCTATTTTTGTATAGTGTAGGTTTATCTTAGTTATCTATTCGGACGAAAGCTTCGTAGGAGCCCAACATGCCAACATTCGTCGAGCCCATCCCAATTGGGCTAAAAACGATTATGGGCCGAAATTGGCATGTAGCCCACTAAAAATATCTGGGCTTAAATTAGCATAAGCTCTCAAATTTTTCTGGTAGGCCCGTGCCCATAGTGGGCCTTTAATAGGCCTAAACATAATTTGGGCCCTCAGTAAAAGTAGGCCGTTTATAGGTGTAAATATGTCGAGCCCATAAAAAACATGGGCCTTTAATAGACCGAAAGTGAGATTGGGCCCTGATTGTGCCAAATAACCAACTGGACTTAGCAGGCCGAAATGGTGGCCCATTTACGATGCGGATATTTGACAGGCCAAAATTCGGACGGGCCGTAAATGCGCCGACCTAATACATGGGCCTTTAACAGGCCGGAACTTTGGTCGGGCTAGATTATCATCATTTTTATATGGGTCGTTAATGGGCCCGATATGACATTGGGCCACATATGGCCCATGGTTTACGTCCAGTGTTAACGGGCCGAAAATGATAACAGGCCTAAAATGGGCCAAATCTATAGTGGGCCTCTAACAGGCCGAATGACAGACATGGCCGAATATGACCCAAATCCTTCATGGTCGTTTATGGGCCGAAGTTTTGATGGCCTGTAAATGGGCCCAAATGAAGCCGGACCTTTAACAGGCCGGAAATACACCGGGCCGTAATTCGGCCCAATTACTTAGCGAACTATTAACGGGCCAGAAGTGACCATGGGCCGCATTGATGACAAGTTTAGACCAGGACATTGACGGGTCGATTTGACAGAGAATGTTGGGCCTTTAGCTGGGTCGGCCCATTATGGTCTGCAGAATCTTGTGGGCCTTTAGCTGGGCCGGCCCATTGTGGTCCGCAAAATCTTGTGGGCCTTTAGCTGGGCCGGCCCATTATGGTCCGCTAAATTTGGTGGGCCTTTAGCTGGGCCGGCCCATTATGGTCCGCTAAATCTTATGGGCCTTCGGTTGGGCCGGCCCATTTAAACTTTGTGGGCCACTTTTGGGCCGTTCCACGTGTCAACATATCATAGGCCCATCTCGACCATTGGATGAGTGACACCTGTGCCAACGCGGAGCTGACACGTGGATCCGTCAGCCAATGAGAATTTTACACGTGGAAAATCGGCATTGGTCGTGGCTGTTAACGGGTTATCGGATCCAAAATCCGACCCGATAGCTTAACGGCGTTCCGTTATGGTGGATGCCACGTGTCGGTCACCCTTGACGAAAGCACTTCTGTGACGCACAATTTATCGTCATGGAAGTGGACACTTCCGTGATGATAATTTTGGTAATGTCATGAAACACTTCTACGACATCACAAGTATGACTATCTTGATTCTGTCATAAATTTGTCATGGATGTACATGCATGACAAAAAACGCAACCTACTGTGACAAACATGTATCATCACGGAAGTGTATTTTTTTGTAGTGTAGGGTTTACATGGAGTCGGTTACAAGGAAGGAAACACAATATCCGGATCGCCAAGCTTGTCTTCCACGCAAAGGAGAGTCCCATCCGGACACGGGCCGAAGTCTTGAGTCTTGTATCTTCACGCTTCAATAGTCCGGACGATGTATACAATCCGGCTGTCCGGATACCCCCTAATCCAGGACTCCCTCAGTAGCCCCTGAACCAGGCTTCAATGACGATGAGTCTGACATGCAGTCTTGTTTTCGGCATTGCATGGCGGGTTCCTTCTCCGAATACTCCGAAGTAATTATCGAACACTCAAACCGTGTCCGGATCTACAAGATGATCTTCACATACCATTGTAGGGAACATAGCATAAATCTGACCCGCTAGCAATCTTCGTACGTCGTGCCCTTGCACGTGGCCTGGTCCAACGCGAACCGGCGTTTCTTGCCCCACCTCGATTCATATTGCGAGGCGGTTTTACTGGCACGTCCTGCCAAAGCAGAGATCGTGTTCCTCTTATTACGGGATTTTCCATTAATATGGGCTTGCATGACCCCACGATGACCGTTGGTATAACTCCGTGTGTTTTTAGATAAGCCTCAAGCGGTCACGCCGAGGACTCTTGACATTCACCCCCTTTATAAAGGGGTCGAGGCTTATCCCTCTTTTCCACCTTCCTCGCGCCTTCTCGCACCTCGAGTTCTAACACCCGAGACCTAAGCTCCAACACCCCAGATCCTCCAATATGTCTGGATCCAACCCACAAGGCCGGTGGGTGGCCTCCTCCACTACTAGGAAAAGGGCTATAGATGATATGGCCACTAATGGCGCACCAGACATGTGGTGCGTCATTAGTATATACTAATGACGCACCATGTGTTGGTGCGCCATTAGTGTCCAATTACTAATGGCGCACCACATCCATGGTGCGCCATTAGTAACAATTTTTCTTTTCATTTTTTTTCAAAACTAGTAATGGCGCACTAGTGGATAGTGCGCCATTACTAGTTAAACTAGTAATGGCGCACCATATCCATGGTGCGCCACTAGTAATATTTTTTCAATTTTTTTAATTTTTTTAATTTTTTTTCAAAACTGGTAATGGTGCACCAGTGGATAGTGCGCCATTACTGTGGCGCACCGTGTGTGTGGTGCGCCATTACTAGTTGAACTAGTAATGGCGCACCACTCCCACGGTGCGCCATTACTAACTTGGCCCAAAAATTCCACCGAATGCACCCCCCTCCGTGGACCTTCTTTTCAGTTTGAAAAAAAATAAAAGAAAATGATGGAAATGTCAAAAAAATAAAAGAAAATAAGTTTCCCATGTGATATGTGGTCAGTTGTTGGGAAAATTTACAAATATGAATTTCGACTTTATTTGCAAAATCTCTCTGGAAATTTGTAAAATGGGCATACCTTTTGCATACGAACTCGGATTAAAAAGTTTTCTATATGAAAAATCATCTACTCGAAAAGTTACATCCGAATTTAACTGGGGGAACCCCGTTAAACATTTTCAAAATCCCCAAAAACCTAACAGAAAAAAAGTTATGGGGCTTTTAAGATCTAGAGGCAAAAAAATTAAAAAAATTTCAAACTTACTAGTGGCGCACCGTTTGCTAGGTGCGCCACTAGTAACAGAAAAAAATTGGTTTCCAAAAAAAATCGATTTTTTTTTCAAAATATGATACGTAATATGACCGGGAAGTTTGAAATATTTTTTCAAAATTTCATCATACTCATGAACATGAACAAAAGTCCTAGACATCAAGAAGGTTTAATATGATTGATATGATAGATATATCAACAAGTGTCTGTGAAGTGAGCTGGTGCTGGGGTTGGATAGAACTACGAAGTTAAGTGTGCTCGGGGCTGGAGTAGTGTGAGGATGGGTGACCTTCTGGGAAGTTTGACCACAGAGTGCATAGTGACCTGAGATTAAGAAAAAAGCGAAAAAAAATCTGAAAAAAATTGAAAAAAATTGTTACTAATGGCGCACTTCTATGTGGTGCGCCATTAGTATACCAGATACTAATGACGCACCATGGGCTACACTAATGGTGCACTAGCGGTGCGCCATTAGTATACCAGATACTAAGGTGCGCCATTAGAAAAAAAATCTAATGGCGTGGTGCTAGTGGCACACCTGTAGTGCGCCATTAGTAGCGAAAACAGGTGCGTCACTAGCAGCCCTTTTTCTAGTAGTGCTCGATTCAAAAGGAAGACATTGCGAAGCTCAGGGAGGTCGGATATCTGACCGCCGACATCCAGCACAAGCTTCCTGCTCTAGGGCAGGTCATCCCTACGCCGGAGCCCAATGAGTGCATCGTGTTTTTCCCTCACTTCCTCCGCGGCTTGGGCTTCACCCTCGACCCCTTTGTGAGGGGGCTCATGTTCTACTATGGGTTGGATTTTCATGATCTGGCTCCGGACACTATCCTCCATATCTCGTCGTTCATTATCGTGTGCGAGGCTTTTCTCCACGTTACCCCACACTTCGGCTTATGGCTCAAGACCTTCAATGTGAAGCCGAAGATGATCGAGGTGCGACATGTGGAGTGCGGAGGTGCCATAATAAGCAGGAACGCCGATGCCCCATGGCCAGAGGGTTCTTTTCCAGAAGTACCCGATGTATGGCAGCGGAGGTGGTTTTATGTTACGGCTCCCAGAGGCACAAAGTGGGTGGCCGCCCCCGAGTTCCGCTTGGGCCCTCCGTCACAACTAGCGTCTTGGACCGACGTAGGACGGAATTGGGGGCCCGCTGGCGACGTACCAGTACTGCAGAGCTGCATACGAGAGCTTCTTAAGAGGGGTATTAACCTTGTCAGCATAATGCAAGTGATGTTAATCCGACGGATGTTGTCGTGCCAATGCCGGCCTCTCCGGATGTGGGAGTTCAGTCTAGAGGGTCCGCGGACTGTTAAGCACTTCTTCGGCTTGAAGCTCGATGGGATGTGCAAATTATTCTTTGGACCGAAAGTAGAGTGTCCGGACACCATCGAGGATGCGGGCCTAAGCTGCAATCGCCTAGATACCCAAGTAAGTAACCTTGATACCAGACACCTTGTTTTGTATTTGTCATAATTGTTTATTCTGAAAATCATCCATGGCCAGGAATGGCTCAACAAGGCGGAGAAAATCAGGTGTCTGGTGCCACTTCCCAAAGGCTCGCCTGGCCCCACCATGGCCAAGATGCTTGACCAGGTACTCAGCAGAATGCCCTCGGGGAATGACAAGGGGAAGAATGAAGAAACTGAACTCCACACGTTATGCATCCGAACCGGGGGAATTGTTACCTCGCCTAAGGAGGATAGTCGGGAAGGAGAGGCTAAGGCCTCCTCAGACTTGGAGGCGGAGATGCCCAAACCAGGGAAAAAGGTATCCCTAGGGGCCCCTGCCCCGACGGGAACCCTCACCGCGTCATGCCCGCCAACGGGCCAGCCCTCCATCGAGCTGTAGGTCAATCGTTAATTTAAAGTATTGTGTTCCTCCTAGATCAATAACCAGGATTCGTCTTTTGCAGTCCGGCTAGCAGCTCTTCTTAACAGAGTTCGTCTTCGGGGGATCTTCCTCCAGAGATGATGGAGAGCGAGACCCCACCCGCCTCTCCGACACATGAAGCGGGCAACACTGAGGTGTCGTCATGGAGGAGTCCGGATCTGCTGAAGCCGGAAGCCAATGCGTCAGCCGCCCCGAGCCCGGAGCGTTTGGCTCACACGAGGGGCGATGGGAAGGGTCCGACATAGTTCAATGTCCGACCGAACATACTAACTGGCCTACTGGAGCGAGCTGCGCTCTCGAAGGAGCACCGCTCATTGATGAGCGAGGTGCTCAAGAAGATTTCATCCGCTACAAACAGTTTGAATGAAGCATTTACAAGCCTGCTCAGAGGCTTTGAGGTATGTAGTGAAGAATACACTATTTTTTTTGGCTGTGAGGCACACGCTAGGTGTGCTCCATATAGATAGTAGCCCCCGAGACTCTGGTTGCCCACCCTTAGGCGGCAAACGGGGGATCATAAACCAATGATTGCTTTGTAAATACATGCATATACCTATGGGTCCAACCGTCGACCAGTCCGTTGAAGTTGCCGAACTAACAAGGCAGATTGGATCGATTGATGCCGATATCATGCTGGTGAATGAGCGGCTGGACAAATCACAAGGTATGTGCCCTGCCTTCCTTTGTATAGGAAAATATGAAGGTGGCATGATATTAATGTAATATGTTTGGGCTGCAGATGGTGCTGCTGCCGTGGAAGCCCCGAGGGAGGAGCTTGCCTAGGCCAAGGAACAAGCTCGGGTTAGCAATGCGGCTGCCCTAAAGGCGGCCAAGGAATTGAGAGCCGAACAGGCTGCTCATCGCCGAAGCGAGGAAAAGATAGTCGAAATGGCTTTGGAGTTAAAAAATGCCGCTGACCGGTATGAGCTCCTTAAAAAAGGGCATAAGGATAGTTTGGCCGATCTGAAAAAGGCACTGAATGCCACCAAGGAGATACGGACCGAGCTCAAGGGTGCACGGGAGGAGCTTCAACAGGCCGGAAAAATCACGGCTGGGGGCTCCTACTTGCTGCAGACGAAGTTTTTTGATCCGAAGTACGCTCCCCTGGATGGACGCTGGAGTCCTGCAGACGCGTATGCAGATTTGGCGAAGAGTACAGCTGACGCTGCCAAGTTCTTTGAAGGTCAGGGTGACAAGGAAGTGGAGAAGCTTTTCTGGTTGCAATTCAATGCTCCCACTCGCCCGCTGCCGTTAAGTGACAAGATGGCTGCTGTAGCAGAGCTTCACAGGCTGTCCGGGCTTGCAATGCGGTCTGTAATAGACCATCTTTGGCGAAAGGGGCCTAAGCCGGACAATTACTTTGGCTTGGTGCAACAATTCCTTGGGGCCGTGCCTCGGATCGACGCCATGAGCAGGTCGGCATGCATAGAGGGTGCACGGATGGCTCTTGCCCGCTGAGGGAGTCCTGGATTAGGGGGTGTCCGGATAGCCGGACTACCATCATCAGCCGAACTATCGTCGGCCGGACTATCATTATCGACCGGACTCCAAGACTATGAAGATACAAGATTGAAGACTTCATCCCGTGTCCGGATGGGACTTTCCTTGGCGTGGAAGGCAAGCTTGGCGATACGGATACGTAGATCTCCTACCATTGTAACCGACTCTATGTAACCCTAGCCCTCTCCGGTGTCAATATAAACCGGATGGCTCTAGTCCGTAGGACACAACAACAACCATTACAATCATACCATAGGCTAGCTTCTAGGGTTTAGCCTCCTTGATCTCGTGGTAGATCCACTCTTGTAAACATCCACAATATCAATATCAATCAAGCAGGACGTAGGGTTTTACCTCCATCAAGAGGGCCCGAACCTGGGTAAAACATCGTGTCCCTTGTCCCCTATTACCATCCGCCTAGACGCACAGTTCGGGACCCCCTACCCGAGATCCGCCGGTTTTGACACCGACATTGGTGCTTTCATTGAGAGTTCCTCTGTGTCATCACCGATAGGCTTGATGGCCTCTTCAATCGACAACGACACAGTCCTGGGTGAGACTTTTCTCCCCGGACAGATCTTCGTATTCGGCGGCTTCGCACTGCGGGCCAACTCACTTGGCCATCTGGAGCAGATCGAAAGCTACGCCCCTAGCCGTCAGGTCAGGTTTGGAAGCCTAAACTTCACGGCCGATATCCGCGGGGACTTGATCTTTGATGGATCTGAGCCACAGCCGAGCGTGCCGCGCTATCACGATGGGCACGGCCTAACTCCGCCGCCGGACAGCACCTTGGAGGCCGCACACGAATCCGCTCCGACCCATAGTCCGGAGCCGATCGCTCAGATCGAGGACGGATGGCTGGACACCGCCTCGGGAGCTGCAACTTCTACAGCGATGGAGTCGAACACTTACCTTGTCCCGCATAAAGCTCATGACTCCGAGGTGCCGGACTCTCTGCCGGACTCCGAACCTCCTGCGCCCCTTCCAGTCGAATCCGATTGGGCGCCAATCATGGAATTCACCGCTGCGGACATCTTTCAGCACTCACCCTTCGGCGATATCTTAAATTCGCTGAAGCATCTCTCGCTATCCGGAGAGCCCTGGCCGAACTACGACCAGTATGGTTGGGACGCGGACGACGAAGAAATTCAGAGCCCACCCACCACCCACTTCGTAGCCACCGTCGATGATCTAACCAACGTACTCGACTACGACTCCGAAGACATCGACGGTATGGACGACGATGCCGGAGACTATCAAGAACCAGTGCCTACAGGACACTGGAAGACCACCTCGTCATACGACATATATACGATGGACACCCCAAAAGATGGGGACGGCGAAGAAGCAACGGAGGCCGATTCCTTAAAGAAACAGCCCAAGCGCCGACATCAGCGGCGCTGCTCTAAATCCCACCACAGCAAGAATAGAGATTCCGGCACAAGAGATAATAACACCCCAGAAAGTGCCGAAGACAACCCCCTCCAGCACGATCCAGCGCAGGAGGAGGCAGAAGAAAGCCCTCACGAGAGGGCGGCAGACGAAGAGGTCGAGGATGATAATTACTTACCTCCCTCCGGAGACGAGGCAAGCCTCGACGACGACGAATTCGTCGTGCCTGAGGATCCCGTCGAACAAGAGCATATCAGACGCAGGCTAATGGCCACGGCAAACAGCCTAAAGAAAAAGCAGCAACAGCTTCAAGCTGATCAAGACCTACTGGCCGACAGATGGTCCGAGGTCCTCGCGGCCGAAGAGTATGAACTCGAACGCCCCTCCAAAAGTTACCCAAAACGCAAGTTGCTCCCCCGACTAGAGGAGGAAGCGTACCAACCTGCATCACCAGCGCATAATACGGCAGACCGACCACCTCGTGGCTGCGACAGAGAGGCGTGCAAGCCCTCCACCAAAACCGTACCCCGGCATCGCTCAAAAAGCATGAAGCCACGGGGGAACGCGCCGGACTTACGGGATATATTGGAAGACAAGGCAAGACAATCCAGATCTATCTATGGATCACGTGGGCGCCCCAAGACCCACGACGAATACCGTCGCGCCGGACACAACTACTCCGGCCGGGCCGAACACAGCAAACAACGCTCTCTCGAGCTACGTCGCGATATTGCCCAATACAGAGGCGCCGCGCACCCACTATGCTTCACTGATGAAGTAATGGATCATCAAATCCCTGAAGGGTTTAAAACCGTTAATATCGAATCCTACGATGGCACAACAGACCCCGCGGTTTGGATTGAGGATTATCTCCTCCATATACATATGGCCCGCGGCGACGATCTTCATGCCATCAAATATCTCCCGCTCAAGCTTAAAGGACCAGCTCGGCATTGGCTTAACAGCCTGCCCGCAGAGTCAATTGGATGTTGGGAAGACCTGGAAGCCGCATTCCTCGACAACTTCCAGGGCACGTATGTGCGACCACCGGACGCAGATGACCTAAGCCACATAATCCAGCAGCCAGACGAATCGGCCAGGCAATTCTGGACACGGTTCTTAACAAAGAAAAATCAAATCATCGACTGTCCGGATGCAGAGGCCATTGCTGCCTTCAAACATAACATCCGCGACGAGTGGCTGGCCCGGCACCTAGGACAGGAAAAGCCGAAATCCATGGCAGCCCTCACATCACTCATGACCCGCTTCTGTGCGGGAGAGGATAGCTGGCTAGCTCGCAGGAACAACCTCAGCAAAAATGCTGGCAGTCCGGATACCAAGGACCGCAATGGCAGGTCGCGTCAAAACAAAAACAAACGCCGCATTAACAGCGACAACAATGAGGATACGGTAGTCAACGCCGGATTCCGAGGCTCCAAGCCCGGTCAACGGAAGAAGCCATTCAAAAGAACCACTCCGGGCCCGTCCAATTTGGACCGAATACTCGACCGCTCCTGTCAAATACATGGAACCCCCGAAAAGCCAGCTAACCACACCAACAGAGATTGTTGGGTATTCAAGCAGGCAGGCAAATTAATCGCCGAAAACAATGACAAGGGGCTACACAGCGATGACGAGGAAGAGACCCGGCCGCCGAACAACAGAGGACAAAAGGGATTCCCCCCTCAAGTTCGGACGGTAAACATGATATACGCAACGCATATACCAAGAGGGAGCGGAAGCGTGCACTAAGGGACGTATACGCGATGGAGCCAGTCGCCCCAAAATTCAACCCATGGTCCTCTTGCCCGATCACTTTCGATCGAAGAGACCATCCGACCAGTATCCGCCATGGCGGATTCGCGGCATTGGTTTTAGACCCAATCGTCGATGGATTTCACCTCACGAGAGTCCTGATGGACGGCGGCAGTAGCCTGAACCTGCTTTATCAGGATACAGTGCGCAAGATGGGCATAGACCCTTCAAGGATTAAACCTACAAAGACAACCTTCAAAGGCGTCATACCAGGTGTCGAGGCCAGTTGTACATGCTCAATTACACTGGAAGTGGTCTTCGGATCCCCGGATAATTTCCGAAGCGAGGAGTTAATCTTCGACATAGTCCCATTCCGCAGTGGCTATCACGCTCTGCTCGGACGAACCACGTTCGCAAAATTCAACGCGGTGCCGCATTATGCATACCTTAAGCTGAAGATGCCAGGCCCTCGTGGAGTCATCACGGTCAATGGAAACACGGAACGCTCCCTCCGAACGGAGGAACATACAGCGGCTCTCGCGGCAGAAGTACAGAGCAGCCTTTTAAGGCAATTTTCGAGTCCGGCCGTTAAACGACCAGACACGGCCAAACGCGCCCGGAGCAACATCAACCAAGACCACCTGGCACGTTCCGAGCATGCGTAGCAATGCGGCCTCAACCCCAGCCCTCGCATAATTGTAAGACAAACTCTCCGCGTACATAATTACGCCCTGGAGATACCATGGGCATAGGGGGAGAGGCACAACCACAACAGACACAGAGTGCGGTTTGACCACACCAGGGGCTCCCAAGTGTGTCGCTCTTTTTATCTTTTATTTCTCTCTTTTTTATACAGAACTCTGTCCAGCGGCGAACCTGCCGAACTCATGATGCAACAGCCAGGGAGGGACAAAGGCTGCGACGAACACTCTGGTGATCTCCATTACGAGCATTAAATTTGTTAAATACACCATTCCGCGGCCTACCCCTGGAGGGAGACGCCTTTAATTCGTCCAATCCCTTGCTTTCCGCACTTTTTGTATCATTCCGCACTCATAGCAAATCTTCTCGAATAAAATGTAGCACTTTTTGCCCATAATTGCATTACCTTATATATATATGTTCATTTATGACATGTTGCATCCGTACATTTTGGTACGGCCAAATACACCAGGGGCTTATGTTCCCCGCATTATGGTGTGATAAAGTCCGCACACTTTCACAAGTGCGGCACCCCGAACTTATAGCATTATATGAATCGGCTCCGAATCATGTCTTGGGTCAATAGTTGGGTTTACCCGGCTCCCATGTTTGGCACCTTACGTTCCGTTCTATCGGCTAAGGTAGCACTGGGAGAACCACTACAATTGCTCCCTGGTTGAGCCGGGTTAACGCCTCAGTGGAGAAAGCTAAAACTGACTGTCATGATAAGGCGGGAAACTGGTCGCTGTTCGAGAGGTCTTTTTGGGTCCTTAAAGACCTACGCCGCTTCGAGCGAAGTACCGGATAATGTCCGACGAAGGCGTGGATAGCGCCCCGAATTCGGTCTTCCGAATACTAGGGGCTTCGCCGAAATTTAAAATTATAGAATTCTATGGCTAAGTGAGAGTGTTCAAGCACTATAAGTCCGGTTGCCTTGTTCGTTGTGTTGAGCGCCTCCCTAGATGGACCCAAAAATGGGAACAAGAGTGCTCAAGTTTATCCCGAACACCCCAGCACTCGTGGCATGGGGGCTGAAGCCGACGACTTGCCATCTCTCAGATTTAATAAACGGCCGCACAGAAGGTAATATTTTAAATTAACAAGCATTGCTTAGCGCATATGAACAAAGTTTTCAGCGCACAGGATAACACATTGCGAATTTACTCAATAATTACATCTCTGGGGCACTCATCCGCAATCTTGCGGACACCCTTCAGGACAGTCTTATAGTACATCTCGGGAGTACGATATTCCTTGCCCGCTGGTGGCGCGTTAGTGATTAGCTTCTCCGCATCCAGCTTGCCCCAATGCACCTTTGCGCGGGCAAGGGCCCGACGAGCACCTTCAATACAGGCGGAGCGCTTGATAACCTCCACCCAGGGGCACGCATCCACCAACCGTCGCACGAGGCCGAAGTAGCTCCCAGGCATGGCCTCTCCAGGCCACAGCCGGACTATGAGGCCCTTCATGGCCTGCTCGGCCACCTTGTGGAGCTCGACCGGCTGCTTCAGCTGGTCGCTAGGGGGCACCGGATGGCCAGCCTCAGCATACTGAGACCAGAAGACCTTCTCCGTTGAGCTCCCCTCCTTGGCTCGGTAGAATGCGGCGGCATCAGACACGCTGCGAGGCAGATCTACAAACGCCCCTGGAGAGCTCCGAATTCGGGTAAGTAACACGTAATTTACATTCACATGCTTGCTTTGCATGAAAAATGCCTTACCCGCCGCTATCTTCCTCACCAAATCAATCTCCTGAAGGGACTTATGGGCATCGGCCTTGGTAGTTTTGGCACTTTCGAGAGCCGAGGCAAGCTCGGACTCTCGAGTCTTTGAGTCACGCTCCAAACTCTCATGCTTTTCCATGAGAGCCTGGAGCTCTTGCCGAACCACCGCCACCCGCGCCTCCTGCTTTTCTCGCTTTGCCCATTCCACGGCCACATTGCGTTCGGCTGCGGACACGGCCTCCTTCAGGGTCGCCACCTCGTTCGTGGCCCCTGCAGTACCCATGTTATCCTTGCTATTTTTTGTTGCAACCTAAATCCTTTTCTGTAAGGTACAAGTTCAAAGTGGTGTTACTCACCTTCTTTGTCCCGGAGCTGCTTCTTGGCGCGGCCGAGCTCTTGCTCGGACCGCTCGAGCTCCTGCTTCAAAGCACCGACCTCCGCAGTCAGTGCAGCAGAGGTCAGCAGCGCAGCCTGCAACCCATATTGACATAATTTTTTAGCAACCCTGCGTATATCTTTTTTTTTCAGATCCTCAGTCCGGCTTTTCTTTCCGAACACCGAACCAAGCATCAGGGGCTACTGTCTATGCGGTATTACATTGCATATTTTTTCTTACCTCAAAGCCTAATAGAAGGCTACTGCAGGCTTCGGTCAGCCCGCTCTTGGCAAGCTGTACCTTCTGAATCACCGCACTCATAATAGTGCGATGTTCTTCCTCGATGGAAGTGCTCTACAGCGCCTCCAACAAATTGTCCGGCGCCTCCGGTTGGACGGAAGCTGCCGGTGTCACGGTCTTGCCCTTCGTGCGAAGGGGCCGCCGTCCGGACTCTGGAACCACTGCGGGTTCTGATGTGGAGTCCGGCGCAAAGTCCGGGAGACCGCCTTGTGGCGCCTCCGGAGCCTCCCCCTGATGGGTCCCTTCTTGGGATCCCACCTCGGCGTCCTCGGTGTCGCGAGGGTTGGAGGCGGTCGGGATGGAGTCTACATCCGACGGAGCCAATGACCCGCTCGATGAAGCGGGGAGATCATCATTGGCCGGACTACAGGCAGCATGCGGTATCAGAATGACACTATGTGACGCAGAAAAATAAATTATAAATCATTCAAGAATCCAGATACTTACGATCTCGCCGGAGGCCTGGCCCTTGAAGGCCATTCTTCCTCGCCAACGTTGATGTTGGCGGAGCTGTCCGGGGGAATAGTCCTTCCCCTCTTGGACCCTTCAGCCTCCCCTGTTGGGGAAGCCTTCCTCTTCCTCTCTCCCTCTTCTGCGAGAGAGTCCTCTTTCTCCTCCTCGTTTTCGGGGGAGGAGTCCGCCCCGGAGTCGTCGGACACCTGAAAACGGGAACTCTTTCGAGCACCCGTGGCCTCCTTCTTGGCCTTCTTCTCCGGCACCACGTGCGGTGCAGCACCAACAACCTCGCTAGATGGGCGTCTACTGGGTTTTCTGGCATAGGAGCCGGGCAGATAATCTGCTCCGCTTTCCTCATCCAGTCCCGTCAAAGGAAAAGGGGAAATTAAAACCCGCATAGAGTCAAACTATGAAAAGCAAGTGTCCCGTAAAGGGGTAGAATCACTTACCTCGTCGGCTTGGCGCTGCGAGCGAAATCCGCGATCTTCAGTCGCGGATGCGGGGGCTTCGGCGCCCTTAAACAGCACCCTCCAGGCGCCTTCGTACGTCGTGTCGAAGAGCCCGCTCAGCGCCTGGTGCTGTTCCGGATTGAACTCCGACAGATTGAATGCCCGCTCCTGGCATGGGAGAATCCGAAGGACGAGCATGACTTGGACCACGTTAACCAGCCTGAGCTTCTTCACCAGCTTCTGGATACAGGCTTGGAGTCCCGTCAGCTCCTCCGAACTACCCCACAGCAAGCCCTTCTCTTTCCAGGAGGTGAGCTGCGTGGGGATACCAGATCTGAACTCGGGGGCCGCCGCCCACGTAGGGTCGCGCGGCTCGGTGATATAGAACCACCCCGATTGCCACCCCTTGACGGATTCCACGAAGGCCCCTTCGAACCAAAGGACGTTGGGCATCTTGCCCAACATGGCACCTCCGCACTCTGCTTGAGTGCCCTTCACTACCTTCAGCTTGACATTGAAGGTCTTGAGCCACAAGCCGCAGTGGGGCTGGATGCAGAGGAAGGCCTCGCACACGATGATAAACGCCGAGATGTTGAGGATGAAGTTCGGCGCCAGATCATGGAAATCCAGGCCGTAGTAGAACATGAGCCCCCGAACAAAGGGGTGAAGTGGAAAGCCCAGTCCGCGGAGGAAGTGGGGAAGAAAAACGACCCTCTCATGGGGCCTGGGGGTGGGGATGAGCTGCCCCTCGTCGGGCAGCCGGTGCGCGATGTCGCCGGACAGGTAGCCGGCGCTGCGCAGTCTTTCGATGTGCTCCTCCGTAACGGAGGAGGTCATCCACTTGCCTCCCGCTCCAGACATGACTGGGGAAGGTTGAGACGAGATGTGCGGGCTTGGGCGCTGGAGCTCGAGTGTGCGGAGATGGATAAGCAAAGGAGGAAGAAGGCGTAGGTGAAAAGGTGAATCCTTATCCCTTATATGGGTGGGCGAAGTCTACGCGTCCCCCACCGGCCTGGTAAAACTCGCTTATCCCCCAAGCGTCACCATCAATGGCGCGGTTGGGTTACCCACGTCCATATTGATGAGAATCCTGGATTAAGGGGGAACACGATCTCTACTTCGACAAGACATGCCAAGGAAACCGCTTCGCTAAATGCGCTAAGGTGGTAGAGTAAAAAACGATTCAAGTAATGGCTTGGTAGTGGCATGACGTCATGCCGCAAAAAACGTCAGCAGATTGAACTTGTGTATATATTATTCTCTCTACGGTGGAATGTGGAACTTATTTTGCAGAGCCGGACACTATCCTGGTGTTCACAATCTTCTATCATTCGGAGGAGGAACCCGCCTTTCAATGCCAAGCAATATACGCGCCGGACTTATCGTCATTGAAGCTTGGTTCAGGGGCTACTGAGGGAGTCCTGGATTAGGGGGTGTCCGGATAGCCGGACTACCATCATCAGCCGAACTATCATCGGCCGGACTATCATTATCGACCGGACTCCAAGACTATGAAGATACAAGATTGAAGACTTCATCCCGTGTCCGGATGGGACTTTCCTTGACATGGAAGGCAAGCTTGGCGATACGGATACGTAGATCTCCTACCATTGTAACCGACTCTATGTAACCCTAGCCCTCTCCGATGTCAATATAAACCAGATGGCTCTAGTCTATAGGACACAACAACAACCATTACAATCATACCATAGGCTAGCTTCTAGGGTTTAGCCTCCTTGATCTCGTGGTAGATCCACTCTAGTAAACATCCACAATATCAATATCAATCAAGCAGGACGTAGAGTTTTACCTCCATCAAGAGGGCCCGAACCTGGGTAAAACATCGTGTCCCTTGTCCCCTGTTACCATCCGCCTAGACGCATAGTTCGGGACCCCCTACCCGAGATCCGTCGGTTTTGACACCGACACCCGCGTTAAAGCCTATTGGACGGATATGGAGGCCACCATTATAGCGACCCAGGATCCGGTGGGAGGCCAATATCCGGCCGAGCACTACTTGGCGCAGGTCACAGAAGGTGCTCGCCTAATAGAGGCGCAGTGCTCAAAGAATGTCTTGTTCGAGTGATGAATCGACTATTGTAAAAACAATGTTTATTTTGATTATGAGGTTATATTTATACTGTTTGCCTGAAAACATGATTGTGTCCCCTGTGAGGCCGTTTATATATAAATATGTAATCTGAAAGATAGCAGTCGTTGGCTTCAGCCCCCACGCATATAATGCGGGGGTGTTCGCGAAAAATATGCTTAATCACACTTGATCCAATGTCTTGGTCCATTAAGGAGGTGATCGCACGTCGAACTAGGCAACCAGACTATATAGCTGTAACACTTTCGGTTAGCCATGGGAGTCTAACGTTGGGGCTACTATGTAGCCCCGGGTACCTTCGCGTGCATCCGAATACGGACGCGTCTGTACATGACCGGGAAATGGCCCTTCGTTAATGCGGAGGAATCCCAAAGATTCCGGTGAGTCTTCGAGTGGTTGAACAGTCTCTCGCTGCATCATGACAGTCAATTTTCGGCTTTCTCTACTAAGGTGCTCATCCAGAATAACCAGGGCACAATCACAGTAGTTCTCCTTTGGCCACCTTAGCCGATAATAACGGAACATAAGGCGGCAAACCGAGGAGCCGGGCAAACCCAACATTTGACCAAAGACATGATTTGGAGCTGATGCATATAAGGCCAAACTCGTGACGCTGGACACTCCTGAAGGTATTCAGACTTTATAACAGATGATGGGCTCAAGAATGCCCATTCATTATAAACCCTGTGTTTCTAGGTACGTGCGTTAGTCTGTCGTGGCGGAATGCCAATAACGACAGTATCCTCTGTGGGTATGGAACCCATGGGATGGTTAAACAACAAGAGACAATAGAAAAGGTTTACACAGGGGCTTAATCTAAAAAGAAACCTGTTGAGCGGGGCCCTACTACACGTCTGCACCTTTGTCTCCGTTGTGCCGTATCCTAGAAGGGTATTGCGCGAACGTTGTTTGTGAAAAAGAGAACTCGTAGGAGAGTACAATGTAAGTATGCGATGGATAATAAAAATGTAAGATGTTGGCCTGCTAATAAAGTTTGAGCCAAGTGTGGGGCTTTATTAAATATTTATAGCCCCTGGTGTCCTCTATGGGATTACACATACGGTGCCCTGGTTCAATTTTGTCCGGGCTACCGGACTCGTCTAACCGTGTCTGTGGTCTTAATGACCAGTCATGTTTTCTGATATTGGAGGCCACTTATAGTCCGGCCGCCAGGGCCATCGCGTGTTCCTCTGTGCGTGAGGAGCGCTCTGTGATTCCGCTAATGGTGATGACGCCACGTGGACCGGGCATCTTGAGTATAAGCTAGCCATAGTGCGGTAATGCGTTGAAGCGGGCGAAGGCCATTCTTCCAAGCAATGCATGATAGCCGCTTTGGAAGGGTGCGATGGTGAAGAGTAGTTCTTCGCTTCTGGAATTGCCTGGGGAGCCAAATGTTACCTCCAGTACGACGGAGCCCTGCCGTAGGCTTCAACGCCTGGTATCACCCCTTCAAAGGCGGTGTTGCTTTGGCTAATTATGGATGGGTTTATTCCCATCCCGCGGACAGTGTCCTCGTATATTAAATTGAGACTACTGCTGCTTGCTACCTCTTGAGCACTGCGTTGGATTTCCCTGAAGAGGAGAGGATGATGCAACAAAGTAGCGTAAGTATTTCCCTCAGTTTTTGAGAACCAAGGTATCAATCCAGTAGGAGGCCACGCATAAGTCCCTCGCACCTACACAAAACGATAGCTCCTCGCAACCAACGCGATTAGGGGTTGTCAATCCCTTCACAGTCACTTACGAGAGTGAGATCTGATAGAGATGATAAATAATATTTTTGGTATTTTTGGTATATAGATGCAAAGTGAAAAGTAAAAGGCAAAGTAAAAACAAAGCAAGTATTAAAGTAATGGAGATTGATATGATGAGAATAGACCTGGGGGCCATATGTTTCACTAGTGGCTTCTCTCAAGAGCATAGATATTCTACGGTGGGTGAACAAATTACTGTTGAGCAATTGACAGAATTGAGCATAGTTATGAGTATATCTAGGTATGATCATGTATATAGGCATCACGTCCAAGACAAGTAGACCGAAATGATTCTACATCTGCTACTATTACTCCACTCATCGACCGCTATCCAGCATGCATCTAGAGTATTAAGTTAAAAACAGAGTAACGCCTTAAGCAAGATGACATGATGTAGAGGGATAAATTCATGCAATATGATAAAAACCCCATCTTGTTATCCTCGATGGCAACAATACAATACGTGCCTTGCTGCCCCTTCTGTCACTGGGAAAGGACACCGCAAGATTGAACCCAAAGCTAAACACTTCTCCCATTGCAAGAACTACCAATCTAGTTGGCCAAACCAAATGGATAATTCGAAGAGACTTGCAAAGATAACCAATCATACATAAAAGAATTCAGAGAATATTCAAATATTATTCATAGATAAGCTGGATCATAAACCCACAATTCATCGGTCTCAACAAACACACCGCAAAAAGAAGATTACATCGAATAGATCTCCACAAGAGAGGGGGAGAACATTGTATTGAGATCCAAAAAGAGAGAAAAGCCATCTAGCTACTAGCTATGGACCTGAAGGTCTGAAGTAAACTACTCACACTTCATCGGAGGGGCTATGGTGTTGATGTAGAAGCCCTCCATGGTGGATGCCCCCTCCTACGGAGCTCCGGAATAGGCCCCAAGATGGGATCTCGTGGATACAGGAAGTTGCGGCGGTGGAATTAGGTTTTTGGCTCCTGTTTTGATCGTTTGGGGGTACGTAGGTATATATAGGAGGAAGGAGTACGTCGGTGGAGCAACAGGGGGTCCACGAGGCAGGGGGCGCGCCCCCCACCCTCGTGACCGCCTCTTCTGTGCTTGGCGTAGGGTCCAAGTCTCCTAGATCACGTTCAGTGAGAAAATCACCTTTCCTAAGGTTTCATTCCGTTTGGACTCCGTTTGATATTCCGTTTCTTCGAAACACTGAAATAGGCAAAAAATAGCAATTCTGGGCTGGGCCTCCGGTTAATAGGTTAGTCCCAAAAATAATATAAAAGTGGAAAATAAAGCCCAATATAGTCCAAAATAGTAGATAAAGTAGCATGGAGCAATCAAAAATTATAGATACGTTGGAGACGTATCACCGCCGTCCATGAGGACACGGGTGTGACGGTATCCGTCGATTATTGGGTCAAGCACCAAGGCCTTTGATCCTCCGCGCCGAATACTAGTTCGGCCGTCCAAGTGATCGAAGGTGAGCGGATAAGACATCCAGTAGTTAGGTGTGGGCTCTATATCGCGCGCGTCTCTATGCGCGCGTTCGTGCCTTCTCATGGATGTGTGATTCACGTGGATCATGTTCACTGTTTTAACCTCTGGCGGAATTTTTTTCTGCCCCCAGTGTTCGGCTAACGAGGTTCATCCTCGTCTTCACTTGGTGTATCCCTTCCCTTGTGTTCGACATTTAATTTGCCGGCCTGCTTGAAGACCCAACACTCTCTGTGCGTGTGGTTCGCAGGTTTGTCAGGGGTGCCATGAATTTGGCATAGTCTGTCTAGGACTCTATTTAGACCGAACGGTCCCTCTTTACTGCCTTTAGATGGCTTCTTTTGCATATCAGGTCGAGAGCCCCTGAATCCGGCATTAACCGTTGTGTTATCCGGGCTCTCTTCCTTGTTTTGCCGTTTATTTTTATTACATCGTGGCTTCCCGTTGCCATCCCTTATTTCGGATGTGCTGGGGTTGCTGGTGCTTTTACGGGCTAGCCAACTATCTTCACCCACGCAAAAGCGGGTCATAAGACTTGTTAGGGATGCCATTGTCCTTGGCTTTTCTTGGCCGAGGTGTCTAGCGAGCCACTCGTCGCGGATGCTGTGTTTGAATGCCGCTAAGGCTTCGGCATCCGGACAATCGACAATTTGATTCTTCTTAGTGAGGAATTTGTTCCAAAGCTTGCGGGCGGACTCTCCGGGCTGTTGGATTATGTGACTTAAATCCTCAGCATCCAGAGGCTGGACATAAGTCCCTTGAAAATTGGCCATGAAAGTGTCCTCAAGTTCCTCCCAACTACCAATTGAGTTTTCGGGGAGGCTTTTCAACCAGTGTCGAGTTGGTCCCTTCAACTTTAGGGGAAGGTATTTGATGGCGTGGAGGTCATCCCCACGAGCCATGTGAATATGTAGGATGAAATCCTCGATCCAGACCCCTGGGTCTGTCGTTCCGTCGTATGCCTCTATGTTTATAGGTTTAAAACCTTGTGGGAATTCATGGTCCAGTACTTCTTCGGTGAAGCACAGGGGGTGAGTAGCCCCTCTGTATCTGGACATGTTATGGCATGCAGTCGGCTGTTATTGTGTCCGATGTTTATTCCGAACTGGTATTTGACTTGTATGATTGTTTTGTGACCATAGTCCCTCGTCGGGGTGTGTCCTTTAGATCCATAGATGGACCTGGCTGCGCCGTCTTTCTTATCCAGATGCTCACGTAGATCGTGCACGGCGTCGGTAGCTGTTCTGTTGCGGTTGTGAAGTGGTACGTTGGGCCTCCTGGTCGTATTAGTCTTTGGTGGAATGGCCTCGTCGTCGAATTCTGGCAGTAGCTTGCGTTTTGGATAGCTCTTTGTATGACGATCGTCGCCGTATCTTTCTTCAGTGTCTAGCACTTTATTCCATCTGCGATTGAGCATTTCCTATGCGGCTTTAAGCCGTTGCTTCTGCTTCTTTAGACTTCTTGCTGTGGCCATAAGCTTCCTGTGGAGGTTATCTCGTTCCACGCGTTCTTCCGGAATGATGAATGCATCATCGTCCGGACTGTGTTCTTGTCCTGGGGCGGTTTGATGAACTCGCCCCTCTGGATCATTGTCATCGGGCGTCTGCTCCGAACTGTGTTCGGCGTGACCTGGCTCGTCCTGCTCCATCACTGGTTCCGTATGGTCGTTGTTGCCTTTGGGGTTGACCGGAGTATCGATCCTTCTGGCGCTCTTGCTGCTATTTTTACTGTTGCTAGACTTGGAACGGCGTATGCGCCGTCGCTTTGGCTTTTGCCCGGGGGTTTTATCTTCTGGGTTGTCACCTCGTCCTCCTTGGGCGTATCCACCATGCATATGTCGCATGATGAGGTGGAAGTCCGGCACCCCATAGATTCTGAATCTTCTCCTGCATCATCGTCCATACGGTCGATGCCTTCGGAGTCGAAGTCAAGCACGTTGGTTAAATCATCAACCGTGGCTATGAAGTGGGTGGTGGGTGGGTAACGAATTTCCTCGTCGCCTGCTTCCCACTCAGGCCGGACATAGTTCGGCCTGGATTTTTTTGTCAAAGAGAGAGTTTTTAACGAACTCAGCATGTCGCCAAAGGGCGAGTGCTGGAAGATATCCGCAGCGGTGAACTCCATTACCGGAGCCCAACCTGGCTTGACTGGCTCGGGAGTGCGCGGACAGGAACCAATATCCGGATGCGAATCCCGGGGTCCGAAGTCACAGGCCACCACGGAGGTGAGACCCGTGTTCGGCTCCACCGCTAATGAGTGTGCGGTCTGCGGGACGGGGTCCAACCCTCCGTCTTTAGGCAGCGCAGCCTGCTCCGGATTTAGGTCCGAGGCTACTGCGGGGGTGATACCCCGAGCTTTGTCCGACAACAGGTCTAAGCCGTGCTTGTCGTGACTGTCCGGTGCCCCTGGCATAGGCCCGAATCCGTTGAAGATCAAGTCTCCGCGAATGTCTGTCGTGTAATTCAGGTTTCTGAACCTGGTCTGATGGCCAGGGGCATAGCTATCGATCTACTCCAGATGGCCAAGCGAATTGGCCCGCAGTGCAAAGCCGCCGAACACGAAGATCTGTCCGGGGAGAAAAGTCTCCCCATGAACCGTGTTGTTGACGATTGAAGGCGCCATCGAGCCCTGCAGCGATGACACAGAGGAACTCTCAATGAAAGCACCAATGTCGGTGTCAAAACCGGTGGATCTCGGGTAGGGGGTCCCGATCTATGCGTCTAGGCTGATGGTAACAGGAAGCAAGGGACACAATGTTTACCCAGGTTCGGGCCCTCTCAATGGAGGTAAAACCCTACTTCCTGCTTGATTAATATTGAAGATATGAGTAGTACAAGAGTATATCTACCACGAGATCATAGAGGCTAAACCCTAAGAGCTAGCCTATGATGGTATGATTGTAATTGTGATCGGCCTTCTAAGGACCAACCCCTCCGGTTTATATAGACACCGGAGAGGGCTAGGGTTTACATGGTGTCGGTTACAAGGAAGGAAACACAATATCCGGATCGCCAAGCTTATCTTCCACGCAAAGGAGAGTCCCATCTGGACACGGGTCGAAGTCTTGAGTCTTGTATCTTCACGCTTCAATAGTCTGGGCGATGTATACAGTCCGGCTGTCCAGATACCCCCTAATCCAGGACTCCCTCACCTGCCATGGCCGTTCGGACTCCCCCTCCACCGGGTCGCCGCCTCCTCTAGCGGCCGCCGCGGCTGTCCGGCCTCCCCCTCCACAGGGTCGCCGCCTCCTCCTGCATGTGAGCTCCTCCCCCTTTTTTAATTAGTTTCTTTTTGTTTCTTTTAGTTTATTTTCTGTTTTAGTTATAGTTTCGGTTTCATTTTAGTTTATTTTAGATTAGTTTTAGTTCTAGTTTATTTTATTTTAGTTTATTTTAGATTAGTTTTAGTTTAGAAGAAGAAGTAGAAGGAGGAGGAGGGAGGAACAGGAGGAGGGAGAAGAAGAAAGAAGAAGAAAAGAAGAAGAAGAAGAAGAAGAAGAAGAAGAAGAAGAAGAAGAAGAGGAAGAGAAAGAGGAGGAGGAGGAGGAGGAGGAGAAGAAGAAAGAGGAGAGGAGGAGGAGGAGGAGGAGAAGAAGAAGAAAGAAGAGAGGAGGAGAAGAAGAAGAAGAAGAGGAGAAGAAGACAAGGAAAAAAGAGACCCCGACCCTCGACCCCGACACCCCGGCACAACACCCCG